>NW_008678933.1:0-375 GCF_000695815.1 Acanthisitta chloris
CCTCTCTGTTTCATTGTAGCCAGGCCAGTCTTTTTTAATGTCTTTAAATAATTGCTCCTTCAGACTGAAAGAATTATCCTTTGGATTCAGGTTGGCTACCTACGGGCAGACATTTAAGAAAATAAGTGTCCGTGATACCTAGAGGTAAACTATAGAAATAAGATTGGTACTGCAAAGCTAAATCAAAGCTGGAAAAAAAATCACGCAAAAGTTGTCCAAGGGTTTTTTCGGATGTGAAGGTCAAACCAACTCTCGCATGAGAAGCACTGATTCTAAACCAGTGCGGTCCATTTGGGATGCAGAAATCTGGATGTAAGAAAATCCCAAATGGCTGCAAGCATGTATGACATATATTCCATGAAAACCTCTCTCTGC
>NW_008678934.1:0-365 GCF_000695815.1 Acanthisitta chloris
AGGGACATCTGCTCGTTCGTAATTAATAAGTGTCTCCCGCTGGCCAGTTCCCCTCCCAGTAGGGCAGGAGTGAGCTCCGCGGCCACCTTTCCAGCCTTGTCTGCGGGAGAAACACGTCGTTGAGGTAGGGGGTGTGTTTGGGACATCACCCCTTAAAAACGCACTCCACGGCCGGTCATTTGCCCGTAAGAGGAAGCCAGCCACCCCCTCCCCATGCTCAGCGGTTCTGGGGATGCAGTAACTCTTCAGACAGTGGACAATTTTCCCGAGTCTTTGCGCCTTCCTGTGCTTGGCTGCGTAGAGGAAATACCAGACAACTGCCTTTGCCCTCGTCTATCGAATGTTTGCATGGCATCCCTTCCCCC
>NW_008678934.1:455-749 GCF_000695815.1 Acanthisitta chloris
TCACAAAGGTAATAATCAGCCAGATTCAGGTCTCTGAGTAGGGATTTTCAGGGTTTGTTGAACACTCAGTAAAAGAGAAGTTTGCGGGAGTTTCTGAGTTTACCAGAGTGATGCTCATGTGGAGTGACATCCCTTCAGCAGAGTATGAGTTCTCACGCTGTTCTTTCTGGTGAAAAACCATTTTAATGTTTTAAACGAGAACCCATGGTCCCTCGAGCAAGAGAAATCAAAATGCTCTATAAGGACTTGGAGATGTTGGTGCTTCTAGAAAAATCCTCTATCTTTTCCTTGTAT
>NW_008678934.1:787-2210 GCF_000695815.1 Acanthisitta chloris
TCCTCTGAGGCTAATAAACTACAGCTTTTCATCATCACTATAGTAGCTAAATGCATTTTCCAGCTTCTGTCTTAATTTCATGAGAACACTGTGGGTGCACCTTGATTTGTAGATCTGTGGAAGTTTTAGGAAGGGGTACACAATTTCAAAGCTGGTTTTAAGAGCGAAGATCCTCAGCGTTACTGCTCAACGTTGATCAAATTAAACACGTGTAACTTCTGCTGAATGAGAGTATGAGCTCTGTTGGTACCAGTTTAAAAGACTAAACACATTTTTTCCAGTCAAAGGATTTATGCATAAAATTCAGGAAATGAAAATGGCATCCAAACTAAAAGAATACTGAGATTATGGAAAAAACTGTAATTTCATTTTTTGCAAGTGAGTTGTATTACTACTACCACCATTATTGCAAAACAGGGTTTGTAACCTGGTGTGCTATAGCCAATTGCACACAATATTATAGAGTGGCAAGTCGGGTTGCTGGGTGGTAATCCACAAAGCTAGCACCCTCTGGGTTATAAAACTGTTACTTTTATGCACTTTTTAGTAATATGTTCCACCTACCTCATACAGATGGCTTGCTGAATTTTCTTTTTTATTAAAAAACCCTAAATCTTTGTATTCCCTTTCTGTTACTATACTACAACTAATTGCACACAGAGGAGTTGAGCTTGCTTTCAAATAATAGTGAAGGACTTCTTTTTGCGATAAAATTAACTACATCAGAGGAAGAAACAGTGGAACTAAGGACTTTCTCATAGATAAAAATAATCAGTTCAAACCTGTTTGAAATTTATGTGGTATTTGGTGTATATGTGGGGAATGTACATCATGTTGGAGAATATGACTTTCTGCGAATAAAAAGAAACATTTCTGATGAAGTGTTATTCCTAATTTTTACCAAATTATTCTTGGTATTATGATTTATTAATTTCTATTTGTGCTGATGTCCTATGCATTATGCAATGTCAGAAGGCAAGCATTACAAAAGGTGAATTGCTGGACTGAGCTAGCATTTCTTATTAACTAGCACACATTTGAAAAAGTAAAATATATTGCAGACTTACCATTATTTATTTTGGGATGCTAAGCCAATTCACTCCTTTTCACTGTCTCTGCTGCTTTGTGTGCGTTAATTCAGGCAATGTATTGCTAAATGCTTTTCTTGGAGTTTAAAGTTTCATACGTTATTGGTAAGGAGCACATTTGTATTAAGTAGGAATCCCTAGATGTAGTACACTCAGGCCTAGAAGTAGTTAATATATTAGGTAACTTTGTGGGAAAAATTCCTTTCATTAATTAATGATTTTAATAGTATACAAAATCATTACCTATAATGATGGGTAAAACAAAAAGGTCAAATTAGTTTAAAGAATATAGTTGTTTTGCATATTTTATGTCTTTCTAAGGTGTCACAGAATGC
>NW_008678934.1:2231-18315 GCF_000695815.1 Acanthisitta chloris
AAGTTAAACATGATTCAACATTTTGAACTCTGCTTCCGACTCAGTTTCAGAAGTTAAAAAGACCAGAAAGACCCAATTCTTCTCCTTCAAGAGGGTGTTATTCCTGCAAAAAAAAACCCTATGGAAATGTATTCTGTCCCAGAGGTGAGGGGTGAAGGAAGGGGGGCCAAAGTTTTTCAAATAGTTTCACAGGAGGCAGTCTTCTAAACAGTGTGACTATAATGTAGATAGAACTAATTTTCCGTGGAAATTTTTCTTCCATTCTGAAAGTGAATATGAGCGATTTCAATTTATTTTTGTTGTTAGGTAAAAAGAGTCTCTAACCTGTAGCACAAGAGAGCAATGCACAATGCAAGTCTGACGTCAAATAGCCAGAAGCATGTCTAACTGACTTCCATTAAAGGAATAGTGTGACGGCATCAATAATTGCAAGAGAGATGTAACATGTTTCTGTAATGTTCACCGCTGTTATTACACTACATTCTGCACTGCATGGAAAATACTACAGAGCATGTTCATATAGCTTCTAAGTGAAGATTTATCATTGACATCTCTTTTTGTAGTCTTTGGCTCTTTACATTGCATTGTATATTAGCGGTAATTTACATTTATTTTTTTCTTACACTTGCTTATTCACAGTCTCCAAGATGTCTTTCACCTTGATGACTCTGTTGTTCATTTTCATAGTCTCCATTTTTTCCTATCTGATTCTAGGACCATACCAGAATTCACTTGGCAGAACTTGTGGTGCTGTAGTCTTATTTTTATTATGTCTGAAATATTCAAGTGCTCCTTCTTCAAGTACCAGAACTAAGACCTTGCAGGATTTGGTATGGTTCCAGCAATACTCTGTGCATAAATCTTTTCATGTTTTACAGCTCAGCTTTTAACTGATACTTGATATTCTTGGAGTATGCCCATGTTTCTGCTTCATCTGTATTAACCGGTGGTACAAATGTGCCAAAAATCCTTTCTGGCATACAATAGGATCTTCATAAAAATTTGGTTTGCAGTTTGTGTTGGTTTAATTAATGTCAGTAAGAAATGTTATGGAAAATGCCCTTTGTGTCCTGTGTTAAATCTATTAATCTACAATATCTCTTATTTCATTTTTGTTATTCTTTTCTTGTGTACCAAATTTTGTAGTTGTGAACCAAATTAGTATACAGCCTGTATTCTTACTGAAATAAATTTTTGATTTTCCTCCTTAACAGATTCAAAGTATCTCACATCCTCAGCTCTCCTGCTTATTTTTTATGTGTTTTCTCTGGCTTCAGTTTTTTGATATTCATTCTAAATTTGTAGAGCTCAAAACTAGCTATTTCACAAAAAAACAGGAAGATCAGAAAAAAAAGAGTTTGTATGGCATAATTTACTGTTGTACATCTTCTGCCTGTCTCTTTATTTTGATTGTTGCTTTATACTCATGTTGAAAGATTTTTATATTAGAATAGAATTTAAGATTCTTGCAGATTACATCTATATGCTTTTCATAATTTATTCTCCTATTTCTATTTCCTTTGAGTCAGGTTCATAGAAATTAAATCCTGATTAGCAGTTTTCTCCTGCAACATGGAGAGGATTTTCTGCTTGCTTATTTACTTATCTATATACCTATTTAGAAATTGTCTTTACCGAACTTTAACATGAATAGGTATTTATTCAAAGTGTACATTACAAAAAAGGGTAGAAAACCACAATCTTTTCAACTTGAATGGCACGCTGATTTCTCTGATCTGAGTATTTTGGCCTGTTTTGTGCTGAAGCATGTTTTCTGCAGCACTGAAGTCATTAGAGCTATGGCATTGAGTCTGAGGGGAATGGAACTGGTAACTTCAAGTTTGGAGAGATGAAAAAATAATATTAATCATCCAAAATCAAGAGCCTGAACTAGAAATTGAAATGTGGTTATAAGATTTTTGACCAAAGGTGCATATAACTTCGCAAATAATATTGGTCTATCAGTGCATTAGCTCCACTGCATTATACAAAGGAGACTATTTGAAATGAGGCCAGAATTTCGGTACAGAGGGTTAATTGATTCTTATTATGACCCTGGGCTTTCTTTGTATTATAGCTTCTTAACAATTAAGTAGATTTTTCTTTTTTTTTTTTTTTTTTTAAATATGCTGTTCATGGTATGTTGTGGAACTAATATTATTTATTGTTCAAATAGATCTCAATTATGAAACTGTATAAAAGAATGACTTACTGAGAGCATGCTGTGAGTGGAGGCTAATTGATGACACCAATTTCTCAAAATAATTATATAGTCTGCAGAATCTTACATTGTATTGCATTGCAATCCATTCATTACCTTCACAGCTGGTCTGCATGATATAATTACTTGTTACTGTTAGGTTACAGAAAAAAGGTAACTATGATTGCAATAACCATGGTGAAAACTCTTGGTTGATTCTGTTTTTTCTTTCTATTACTTATAGATAAATGCATTAAGTCTGTCCTTTTTCCTTGATGCATGCATGCATTGTTCTTCCATTTCTATTTTTTGCTGTTAGTGCAAAAGCAACATTTAAATATAGATCAGTGCCCAAGCTTTCCTTTTAATCTTCATGATCAAGGAAAAAGTCTTGCTTTCTTGCAGGAACACAAGCCTGGTCATGACGCCAGTATATGTTTTATGGTCAAAATAAAATTAAAAAAAAAAAGTAAAAAATTTAAAAAGCGCAACCAAATCAACCAAACAAAACCCCCAAACCAAACAACTCTCCAGCAAAACAGCACACACATAAGAAAGAAAAATATCCCTGTAGTGCAGAAACTTCAGCTTTTACAAGGATTACTTTTTTTACTATGTGATTTAAAGACAAATTAGAAACTTGCAACAATCCTTCTACAATGAGCAACACATTGCTGCTTTTCTTAGTGAACTTGCAAATGAGGCTCCTGCTGGGATTCCAGCTTCTGTAGACTGTTGTAACTCTTTGTTTCAGAAATGCTGCAATAATTTTTACCTAGAGACCTGTAATCCAGGTGCCACTGCTCCACCTACTTGTCTATATGAATAATTCATTTTTGTGGTCTGGCAGTCTGGATTTCTCTGAATGTGAGTCATGTAGAAAGAGTAGACAACTGACGGAGAAGGTAATATACATAATTTCGTTAGCAGATTAATAAAACGCTCAGCTTCAAAGTCAGAATTATAAATTGGTGTTCTTTTTCATGTGAAAAGACCTAAAAATGCAACACCAATCTCCCTGAGTCATGTCAAAACCAGCAGATTCTTTCCTAACTGTAGCATTCTGTTGAAACTGATAGTGTGTACTGGAGAGCTAAGGTTTCTTCAGGTCAGAAATGGTCTGCAGAACAGAAATTCTGAAAACTACCACAATGAGTCTCTTTTCACCTGTGTAGGCTGTGTTACGTAGCAGTTTATGTCACAAGATTTGCTCTCCTCAAGTAACCAGTACGTTAACGTCTGTCACAATATGTTAACATGTCTGTAACATGACTGAATAAACATGTATATGCCCTGTTAGAGGAGTATTATGTAGATATTCCATGACATCGTTTTTGTATATCAGGCCTTTTAGATATGACAGGTTTGCATATGATTGTGTATGAAAGAGGTGCTGCCAGGAACTCATGAAAATGCGTGACAAAAGGCAAGGCTACCAGGACAATCACCATGACCAATCAGCCTTCAGGTAGCCAAGAGCAGGTCCTTGAATGTGACTGAACTGTTCTGGTGACCTGGATCCACTCAGTCATTTTAGGTTAGTTCACTTACATAGGAATGTCCTGAGCATCCTATAGAATGTATATTATTCTAGGAGAAAGGAACCAGAGATGAGGACTCATCACCGCAATGACGTCTTAGCCTTCTTGCCAAAGGACTCAAAAGTCAGAACATCTTCCTTGAAGCGTAAAATACTGTGAATCCATCCAGAATGGGAAGGGAAGTGAATCCATCAATGCTGTAAACATTAAGAACATAAAGAAGTGCTATCAGCTGCATTTTATAAGAAGACCGATCCTATCAATTTGTGCTGAGCATGCTCTGAGTGTGTCTGATCTGAAGGTTCGATCCAAACACCAAACTGTTTTGGAAGCACAGTTCTAGCCAGACAAAAACAAAATGCTAAATGTCTGAAGATGGACTTAAACAGGTTAGCATTCAAACAGAGTAGTTAACTCTTAAGTTCAGAGGTGAAAGAAGAACTTTTAGAAGATAATTTTGCATTTAGATTTGCAGTCTAATGTAGGAATTGCTTTACCGTATCAGTGGATCAAGATCATGGGGCAGGCATAGCTTTGGGTTTATTTTATAATTTAAAAAGAGATATTTTTTATAGTATTTTAATCAAATGGTGGCAATCTCTGCTGATATAAACACTAAAAGCTGTGTTCCATTTCCGCAAAATGATCCTTGGGTATAATAAATATAACTTTAGCACTTCCTAGAAATTGTTCATAGTATGTAGTAATAATGAAAGAGGAAGTTCTGCCCTGACCACAGCAGTTTGTGATTAGAAGCTTTTTCTTAGTTTGAAGACTCATTCTCTGTGAAACACAAAGTTGCTTATGCTCTATTATTCTCCTTTCTAGCTTATCAGAGACAGAGCTAGAAATCAACAGAACTGATACTACACATGTATCATTGCTATGCAATTTGTGTGATATTTAAGTATTTTCTACATGCTGTAAAATTATAATCTGAGAAAACAAAGATGTAGATGTTTCCTCCAGTTCTTGGGAAATTCTTGTTTTAGACACCATAGTGAATTTGAAATTCAAGAGGCAAGAAGAAAGTTATCGGTTAGGTAGACATTTTCAGAACTGATAGTTAACATTGTTATAAACCAGGAATCACATGGACAGATGTGCAGTATTCTACTGTGGGTTCTACTGTGGGTAGCGTTGACTCAGATGATACACTCAGATGACACTCCCGTTATTTCATACAGGTCTTACTTCATAAAGTCTGAGGAAACAATTTTTCTTCAGCTTCAAGATATTCTCTAGTGTAACAAGCATAAACAATTCAATGTGTTTCTTCAGACTGTGTAATTAATATGTTTTCTCTTTAAATAAATTGTGTTAACTTCATCAAAGGTGGTTTATTAGGATATAGCAGAGTCCAAGTGTCCAGTGACCACAGTAGGATTGTTAAAGTAACCAAATCTGTCACAGAGTGAGTTTTATTAATAATAGTGTGCTTATTGATGAGGCAGTTGATATGATTGTCATGCCTGGATTAATTTGTGTTTACTGTCTGTGGAACTCTTGTTTCTTCAATCGGGCTGGGTTCAGAGCCAAGACCTTGGTTCAGGTCAGCACCTTTTGCAGAGCTAGCTGAGCAATCCAAATAACTCCCTGTGGTGCAATTCAGGACAACAATTCCCCCAAACTCTGCAGCCAAACTAGTCTTTTTGACCTTGTCCAGAACCCATAGGTTGCAGCTTCTTGATTAGTTCAGTATGGCACAATTATCTAATACCTGTACACATAACATGCATTTTTCTGCCTGGGTTCTGAGAACATTTTTTAGGCATTTTTCCAGGCTCTAATGGAAGCTCTTGTGTCACCAAAGCATAGTTTAGTTTTGACTGCTAGGACAACATTTGTTTGCTTTCAAGAGTGCTCTTTGAGTACTATTATTAAAGTAACATGAGTGGTCATATATTGACCATGTTTGTTCTCAGTCCCATTTCATCTTCTATGTAGAGTCTTCTTGGAAAAGTCTTTTCTTATGGCCTTTTCTGAAAGGGGAATATACATATCTCATAGATGTCAAAACTATTTCTTCTAGTAGTCCATTGCCTCAATACTCAGATAAGTCATTATCACTGTTCTAAAGCTGATTGAAAAAGCCTAGAATTTATTTTTCACCAAACATTTCTGGAAAGTCTTTGCTGAGATTTTGAAGAATTCTTCAGATGTTTTTTTTTTCCAGGAACGGTTCAAAGTTGGTATATCACCAGGTTGTGTATCTGACACTTGCAGCTTGACTGATTTGGAGACAGTAATCACAAAGCTCCAGGAACAGTATTTTGTAGGTTAAAAGCACTTTTTCAGAGGTATTTCCTAGGCCTCTGGATTATTGGTCTGACAAGGAGCTAAAGATATTACTCCAGGTTTCCAGGTTTATAATTTCTTGAATGGCATTCATACTGGTGTACATAGATTCATGCAGGCTACTAGATGCACTGTACCAATTAGGAAAGTGAGGCCTGTAGTGGTATGGAGATATGAGTTGGTCTGCCTGAAGTATTTCTGTTGCTTTGGAGAGGATAAGAACTGGGTAGTGAGTTTGAACAGGAAGAAATTACATAGGATAAAAATCAGCTTTTCCCATCCAGCTGAGTACACTACGCTGTCTATAATGTAGCCATTCCTGTAAGTCATGTAGAAACATTTGGAATTATTTTATAGCTAGTTTTATAGTTAGATTTAAACCAGCTCTATTTGTGTGTTTGGGCTCTGTAGCCAGCTAGTACTTTGAGCATCATGAAGACCATCCTAAGTAGTAAGATAAAGGAAGGAGTACAGAAAGAGGGGAATTTAAACCATAGTGACCGCTGCAGTGCTGTGTTTGTAGTCACAATATCTAATTTGAGATAAAACAGCCATCTTGGCTGCAGCTATAGCAACAAGACTTCCAGTAGTGATTGCAATGCTGAATCAGCATTGAATATTTCACATGGGAAATAGCAAAGCTGGGGAGAAGAGAGTGTTGTAAAGCCACAAGATTTCTGGTTTTCAAAACAAAGTCACTCAAACTAGAAGAGAAAGAAACTTTGAGAGCACTTTATTTAGCTGTTATTAGTCACATGCACAATGCCAGTGGAATTTATGCAGGAAATTATGTAGCAGTATGGGTACACAGTAAGATTTTCTGAAAATTCTGAGCATTCCAGTTAATGAAACACAAATTGCTGTTTTAAATTTCGCACATGGTATGAGTACATTTTCTTTCGTGAACCAATAAAACTATGAATGAATGTCGAGAATCCTCCGAGCTTGGTGACCTGTTTCTGATTACTGTCTTTTCCAAAATTTGTCTACATACAGAGCTTGATTGACAAATTTGCAAGGGATTGTTTTGTAAATCAGACTGATAGAAAATTTATACATATAGTATAATTAAAATTATAGTAGGAAGTATAATGATGTAAGATATATAATGATGCAAGCAATGTGATGATGACATTAAATAATAAAACTGGCTTCTTATAAAATGATTTAACCCCTCTTGATAAATGATATTAGAGTAATTATTTGCATCATTTTAGTACCATTTGGATTATTTTTTTGGGAAAAGACTTTCAAATTAAAATAAATTCTCAGTTTTTACTTTCTTCAAGCATTAAAAATAAACAATATAATATTTTGAAATAACCCAAGCTATTCAATCAATTTGATTTAATGTTTTGCATATCAGGTTGTCCTCAATCCTGACATTTTACATTAAAAAAAACTAATTTACTGCGTGTGTTTCAGGACTTATTTTATGGACTTTCTCCAAATCTTGTGGCCTGCAAAATAATATAACCTGTCACAGTGGAGGAATTTACACTGGGATGGCCAAAAATTTCTTTCAGAGTGAACAGACTATATGACCAAGGGAATTATTAACGGTTTTTTAGTCTGACCTGCTGTAAAGCACAGACTTCGCATTTAAATAGATACTTTACATCCGATAAAAGTATACACTTATATAATATTAGACAAAACACTATTCCAGCAGTTCAAATAGACAAATTTTAATTATTTTATCTTGGTTCTATCCAGCCTATGAATTGTTGCCTTTTCAGAGTTGAGAATTTTACAGGTGGGTCTTCAACTCAGGCCAGGAGGGTTGAGGGATAAGTTAGGGAAACAAAAAAAGGAACACCATTAGAACTGATACCCATTTATATCCTTTTGTTAAAGCCTTGTTCTGAACATTGACAATACTTTTGTCTAAGCTGGCAATTGATAAGCTGGACTTAAGTCTGTTTCTCAGCTTTTTCCTGGACTTCATAAGAGAAACATCAGCCAGTTTATGAGACTGAACAAGTGCTTAAAAGTATAAAAAGGCATGGGATGTTCTTACTGAAATGCAGCTTCTGGATACTGTGCCAAAGCACGTATAAAACAAAGAGATAATTGGTAACAGCTAACATGGCTTTACAAAGGGGAAATCATGCCTGACAAATCTGGTGGTCTTCTGTGACAGAGCTACAGCATTGGTGGATAGGGACAGAGCAGCTGACATCATCTGCCTGGATTTATGCAAAGCATTTGACACCGTCCTGCACGACATCCCTGTCTTTAAATTGGAGAGACATGGATTTGCTGGATGGACCACTTGGTGGATAAAGAACTGGCTGGATGACTGCATGCAAATAGTTGTGGTCAATGGCTCATTGTCCACATGGAGACCAGTGACAAGTGGTGTTCCTTAGGGGTCAGTACTGGGGCCAACACTGTTCAATATCTGTCAACAACATGGACAGTGAATTCGAGTGCTCCCTCAGCATGTTCACTGATGACACCAAGCTGTATGGTACAGTCAGCATGCTGGGGGGAAGGAATGCCATTCAGTGGGATCTTGAGAGGCTGAAGAGGTGAGTCAATGCAAACCTCATGATGTTCAACAAAGCTAAGTGCAAGGTCCTACACCTGGGTTGGGACAATCTCAGACACACCTAGAGGCCGGGTGGAGAACTGATCAAGACCAGTCCTGCAGAGAAGCACTTGGGGGTGACCGTTGATGAAAAACTCAACATGAGATACAGTTTGCACTCACAGCCCAGAAAGCCAAATGTGTCCTGGGTTGCATCAAAAGCTGTGTGGCCAGCAGATCGAGGGAGGTGATTCTCACCCTTTACTCTGCTCTTGTACTTGTACTTGTTCTTATACTCCCTGGAGTACTACTTAAAGTTCTGGTGTCCCCAGCATAAGGACAGAGAACTGTTGGAGTAAGTCTAGAGGAGTGCCATGAAGTTGATAAGAGGACTGCAGTACCTCCACTATGAAGACAGGCTGAGAAATCTGGGGGCTGTTCAGCCTGGAGAAGAGAAGGTTGTGTGGAGACCTTATCTGATGGGACCTACAGGGAAGCCAGAGAGGGGCTCTTTTTCCAGTAATGATAGGACAAGGAGTAATGGGTACAAATAGAAAGAGGGGAAATTTAGATTAGATATTAGGAAGAAACTCCTTCTGTGAGGGTAGCAAGACACTGGAACAGGTTGCTGAGGGAGGTTGTGGCTGTCCCGTCCCTGGCAGGGTTTAAGGGCAGGTTGGATGGGACCTTGAGTAACCTGGTCTAGTGGGAGGTGTTCCTGCCCATGGCAGAAGGTTGGGACTAGATGATTTGTAACATCCTTCCAACCCCTTAACATTCTATGATTCCATGATTCTTACATGAAAATATTTCAACCAGTCCATAAAGTAGCTCAACATGCTTCATGCTATTGAAAACTGAGTTCAGCCATTAATACATTTTTGACTAACTTTAGGAGGTATGATGCAAAATCAAGTTTTACAGATATGACTGGACGCTGTTTTGGTCTACAGTGCAAGTGGATTGGATTGAAGCAGGTCTTGGGAATTTCAAGAGGGAAAATGGGAGAGGCTTAATGGATAGGTTTTATAATATCTTCAAAAGATAAGGAATCTTGTGAAGAAAAGGAGAAAGCTGCATAATCTTACGTAGCAGGAGGTAAAGAGTTAAGCTGTAAATGCTAACATTAGTAGTCCTGTGTCTCTTACAAACTCAACCTAATTTCCTGTTAACAAAGAGTTTTCTATCCACTCTCCAGTATAACCCTCCCTCCCCCCCACTATAGATGTAAACATTAGCTTAGGCTCTGTTAATCTTTATCAGAATTGCACACATAAAAGAATCCTATTAAAGCAGCTGAGGAAATAGATTAGCAGACATGTGTGGAAGAGACGGTGTATAATTCTGACATTTTCTTCTGTCATCACCGTATAAACTTAATTCCTAAAGAGTGGACACTGAACATTACATAGTCACAGCAACCAACACAAGATTTTTTCTTAGTCCATATGAACTAGAATTCTTTTTAATTTTTCTTTTATTGGTTTGTTTGAATGACAAGTTTTACTTAGAATGACAGTTAAAATGCTGTTGCAGGGAGAAAACCTTGACCATTTTACTGGAAGAAGGGAAAACCAGCTGCAAAGTATACACTTTACATTGACATATGCTACTTGTAATTCACAAAGAACTTGTTAGTACTGTCTGTGTTTACATCCAGCTGAAATGAGTCATGTGAGTAAAATTTATTGAAATAATGTGAGATATATTTACCTGAGCTAGTCATATTAGGCTTTTCTCATAACCAGTGAAGAGAATCAGGCTTTCCCAGTGTGTGAAAGATATGCTATTGTAAGACATCTCTATTGTCTATAATGCACTCTGGTGAATAGCTGAGAGGTAGAAGTCTACACTGTAGATATATAAATGAAAGAGTTGAATCCATTCTGGAAATTAAATCCTTAATTTAGAAAAAAATCCATACCTGAGCTTCACATTGCTTCATGAGGGACAGAATGTCAACATGTGTTGTAGAAGGGACATACACACAATATGGAAGGTAGCTAGAATTGCAAAGGCTGTTTTTCTCATTTTTCACCTACACAATTGATGTAACTGCTAAACATTTCTTATGTGTTCATTGGTAGGGAGAAAATCTTTATACTGGATTGTGGCCCATAAGAAAAATATGTGGAGATTTCCTTGTTCAAAGAATCATAAAAAGAGAGAAAATCACTTCTGATATGATTTATTCAAAGATTGTCAGTGAGCATTTTCAGAGAGATAAATCAGAGTTAAAATGTGCTCAGTGTGTGCCTGTAGTAACTACCAGTCTTTCCTGCATGTGCTTTAGGAAGGGAGAAAAACAACCACTTGCTTTAAGACGGACTACAAAAATCCCACTTTTTCACATATCTTTCTGATGGCTGATGGTATCAGTGTTCATTGTTTGGAATACATGGGTATTGGTCAGATGATGTTTTGAAGTGAGCTCTCCTGTCACAGAAGGAGAAAACGAAGAAGAATGAATAATGAAGAGGAATAAAGGGTGTCTTGATATGGAAAAGAAGTTGGAAATCCACTAGATAGATTTTCCTTTCAACTACTCTCATTTATTTCTCTGTATTGCTAGACTGGGATACATGACACACATAGAATTCACATTCATAGTGCCTAGTCTTTTGTTGCAACCCTTAAAGGAGATATTTTTCCATTTTCTATCTTTGTCCTTATAAGGGCCCTGCTAAAATGGAAGAGAATAATTTTTAGT
The DNA here is from genome assembly GCF_000695815.1 of Acanthisitta chloris. NCBI lineage: Eukaryota > Metazoa > Chordata > Aves > Passeriformes > Acanthisittidae > Acanthisitta > Acanthisitta chloris. The sequence continues at coordinate 13,514 of NW_008678934.1, forward strand.
AACTCTGGTAGCCCCATTTGGTCAAGAAAATGGTGTTTTCAACAGATGACAAACATATGCCCTATTCAGCTTTTAATTTGCTGACTTTAATTATCCTTCCAGAGTTGAAGATTGTGCTAGTGTTGAAGATAGTGCAATTATGCTGTCAGTTTATCACTTCTGATATGCATGTGTGCCATTTTCACAGGTAATTTTTGAACCTAGCAGTCAGTTTCAGCTGATTCCATTTGAGGGAGAAGCAGAGGGCTGAGTATAGTCTCACAAGTCTGGGGAAGTTTGGGCGTTGGTCAAGTAGTGTTAAATTAGAGCCTCATCTCTGTCACCAGTTCCCCTGTGGGATGATGCTAGAGCCTTGAGAAAGCAGCATATGTTATACCAGGTAGCTAATTATCCTGCTTAGAAATGCAGTATAGCATCAGGATTGTTGTGTCATGCATGGGAAAAGGTGTATGGTAGGAGTCGTGGGTGAAGGAAAGAAAGGAGAAGTCATGACAGGTGAAGAGTCTTTCAAGGCAAACTCATAGAAAAATAGCCATTTAAAAAAAATTTTTTTTGTTCAGAATACTATTTCAGATTACAAATAATTCACCTCATTTACATTTTAAAATTTAATTAAAAAGCTACAAATATTTTTTTGCCACAAATTGACTTTGAGTTATATATTGAAAAGGAAAAAATTTTGTTCCCTTTACAAGAAATCCACTAAAAGACGCAAACTTGTGGTGAATGTTATGGAATTCTGTGCCACCATCTGGAAAGTGACTGGACAGAGTTTACAGTTCAAAGTTGCCAAGCAATTTGGTAGACTAATGAAGAAAAGTGTTGTGACTTTCCAGCCACTGTTGTGGAAAACAAGGATAAATGTAGAAATTTTCAAGAGAAATTGATCTTCTGTTTAGACATACAATATTGAAGGAAAATGTGTGCTCAATTTGATCTAATAGGATTTAAAAGACTCTATTTTGAAATGACAGTCATTAATTGATAAATGATACATCATTTTAGCTGGTTTTGTCTCTGCTGATTTTTTTTGCACCTTGGAATAGGGAATGAAACACTGTGAAGTCAAATTATACATGAGAATGCCTACAGTGTATAACAGTAATTACAATAATAGTACTATTATTTTTAAAAGATAAACAATTTTAATTTGAAGTACTTTTACTATGGAAATGTGATGTCTGTAATTAGAAGTATAACTGTAATGTGTATTTTTTATTATGGGTGATATACATAGTTGTTTATACTGAGAAGAGTTGCACTGAGTTTCTAAACAATGTTTGTGTACTATTTGCTTATCAAAATGTGCTTCTGAAATAGTTTCCTAAAGCTAATTTTCAGGTCCAGCTTAGCAGCTTCTTTTTCCAGCAACTTGCTCATAAACACACAGATTTCCTCCAGTGTCTTTTTGCAGCAGGACTTTGTGAGTTATATTGTGACACAGGACATCCAGAAATGCAGAAAGCTGACACAATAGCAAGATGTTATCTATATTTTTTTATCACCAGCTTTATTTGGTCATTTGTGCTCTATTTCCTGTTACAGAGGTCAGTATAAAAGCAGATGGTATAATAATTAATAGATTAGATTTTCCCACCTATGAAAGGCAATGAAATTTTTTCTTATCAGTTTAAGTTCTATCTAGAACAGAAGTACTTGAAGGAAAAGCATATACTATATTTTACTGTAGGAATTAAAAATATTGGGAGATGTATATTCCCCAAAAAAACAGTGTTTAATAAGAAGTGGAATGCATTTAAAAGCTTTATAACAAAGCAAATTCCTTGTAAACATAGTTTTCAGGAAATTTCGTATGCAAGCTATCCACGCCTTTTCCTGACAATGCATTGTATGATATCTCTGAGACTACAGTTCTTTATCCCAGGTCTAACAGTTACAAGAATTAGTTATCTTAGACCCTCCGGTCAAGGTTTAGTCTATTTTGTTCAAATAAAAATTGCTGAAGAGTATTACGTGAAAGACAGTTGGATTTAAAAGAATGGGTAGAAGTCAGCTCAGAGTGCCTTCAAGTGTGGAAGAATTTGTTTTCTCAAACACACTACTGAACAATCGTATTTGTATCTCGTCCTCCTTATATACTGGATTGTACAAGTTTTTTGTACTGCTTGGGATATAAAAACTGTTTTCCTGAATTAAGTTTGTACAGTCTCTGCTATAAGAAATAAAATCAGTTCAGTGAAATTGCTCTGGCTTTGATTTTTACTGAGTCAGGTAGCATTTTTTTCTTATTTCCCCAAAATGACAGTTTTGCTTTAAAAGCCCCCTTCTATTGAACACTTTAAGTAATTCTTTACCTTTTAAGAAACAATTATTTTTAAAATGTGCTCTATTTGACTGTTATAAAATCTCAATGAAGTTAATTTTTATCTGACATGTTAAAATGATTTGACAAAACCCAGGTTTTTCAAACGCAACCAAGTGAAATAAAAATATGGTCCTTTGAAGGCTGAAAAGGGACATATGTCCTAAAAGGCAGGCACAGATAAATTAGATTAATCCTTGGATGAAATCTAGTGCCAATGCAGTGCATATCAGAAACAGGATTTTTCATGTTCATTTCTAAACAGCTCTGACCCTGAAATTCAGTACTGGGGAGGATTCCTTAGTAAGTCATGCCACTGCATTTTGTGATAAGATACATCCTCTGCATTTAAAATGTGTCTGTCTAATCTAAGCCATTTGTCAAGGCTCATTTTACAGTCAATGAAATGAAGTTCCTCCACAGCCATATCCAGTCTACTTTTCTTAGAACAGCTACAGTAGCTATCCTGTACCTTGTTTTTTTCCTATCAGCTCTAGGGGGAGCCTACCTGCCACCTTAGGCTAAGGGTATAACATTTAAATGGTTAAAGTCAGGGGAAGCAAAGTCCACCTTCTGTTAACTTTGTGTGTCTGTGTATTATGTGGAGGTATTACTGTTGTTATTGTTAGGAAGATATCAATTACTATCAACTAGATCATGATTTGATGTGTGCAGGCATTTTTTGTTTGTTGTGTGTTTCCTCCTCCTCTAGTTCTGTAGATTTGAAGCACTTTTTAATTTTCCTCTTTTAAAATCCTTTTTTCAGTATCAAAGTTTGATTAATGTTTTATTGGAAATTGTTCATGGGTTTGGGTGTGTATCTTTCTGCTCAAGTTAATTAAATTGGAAGTGAAAGTAGCTAAACAATACCAGACCTTGAATAAACTAACATGATTTTAACACAATGTGAGTGAAACTCCCAGCCAAAATAAACAATGGTCTAAGTTCTTGAAATGATAGAACACATTCTGTTAAACATTAAAAGAGTTGTGTGTGGATAACTCCACATTTGAACATTCAGGATAAAAACATTTTGCATCTTTTCCCAGGTGCTTCAGCTGTCTGGGATGCAAAAAAGACATTTCATTGCTTGTCTTCCAGTAGGAGAGCTTCAGTGATTTTTAAAATAAAAACAGAGGCCATATTTGCTGTCAGGTTTTTAGCTGGGAAAATAGATGGAAGATGAAATGAGATAGAAAGTGTATTTGCGGAGGTTTTGCCTGCAACTAGAATTTAATCCATGGATGGTTAGAAGCTGGACTGCCCTAGAATGATGTGCTGTAAGAGAGCTTGAGAGGCTTTCAAGCAGCTAAGCAGGAGATTTGAACTGGAATTAAAGGAATTTCCTCATTTAAGATCAAGAATTTGCAGTATTATCTTTTCTTTTTCAGCGCTTGCACAGATCTGAAAAGTTTTTTTGTAACTGATATGGTAAAATGCTACATTCCTTTATCCTCAGGTTTGTTCAGCCCCAAACTGGTGCAATGTGTCTATGTTATATCAGGGACATGGTTTAGTGGTGGACTTGGCAATACTAGGTTAGACTCAATGATCTTAGAGGTATTTTCGAACCTAAATGATTCTGTGATTCTGTGCTTCTGTGTATATTTTACCAAAAAGGGCTTGAATGTATCTAATTTTTGACATTTGAGAATGTGGTGAAAGCTATGTTTTTAGGCTTGATCTATTGTTATAGGGAGAGTTTCTTCAGGAACTGATTCTTCCCATTTTACAATACTTGTTAAGAAAATCTGTGTTCTCAAGTAGCTCTCTCTTAGAAGTGAATGCAGAAGAAACTAAAATAGTGAATTTTAGCAGTCATCTGACATATAGATGTCTACACTGAGTAAGATTAGTTGCACCCCAGAGTTCTGGCCCCTATTATAACTTGACAGGGAGAATCTTCTCCTTACCTTCAGGAAATGAGTCTGTTTCACATATAAATGTTGTCCGCAGATTAACCCAGTCCCTTAGAGGAGCTGTACTCAGAGCTACTGGAATCTTGTCAGGGACAGCCATGTCCTTTTTTTTCCTTGAAAACTGTCCACAGCTCTTCTACTATATTATTTTAGGATTGGTAGATTCATTCTTACTCTGTGAATAGTTCCATAGAGGACTACTATATGGAAGAAACTCCTGTTAATGTGTTCACCATATTGCTCTGACAGGAGTAGAGGGGTTCATTACCAGATCATTTATCATTAGAGTCTCTGACAAACCTCCAGAAAGTTTTGTGGATATTCAGGAGAAAACACACATTTCAGAGATTAAATACCCAACTGTGAGGGTTCTCACCCAATAGAGCATAAAACTGTTGTGCCTGAGACCAGTTTCAGAGAAACCTATACCTCCATCTTAATTTTCTAAAAGGGCAGGAAGGACAATCCTGGTAACTACATTCTCACTTCTGTATCTGGTAAAATCATGGAAAAGTTTATCCTGGGAGGTACTAAAAAACACCTGAAGGATAACACAGTCA
>NW_008678935.1:0-39968 GCF_000695815.1 Acanthisitta chloris
TTCTTTTTGAGCCTCCTGAGAACTGAGATTTATTTTTTTTTTCTCCCATGTACTGCCCAGAGTAATTAAAAATTGCCTTCCCCTAAACCCACTGAGCAGACAGGGGCATTACACTACTCAGAGCTTGTTGTAGCTGCATTGGAAGTCTCAAGCTTCAGATTCCTGTCTCCCCCCTCCCTGCTGTGAAGGAAGGTGAGGGTTTGAACCACAAAAGAGGTGTAGGGGAAGGATCTTTTCTTTCCCAGTGCCTGATAAAGAGTTACAGGGTGAAATGGACCTTATAGATCATCTAGTCCCAACCCCTGCCCTGGGCAGGGACACCTCCCACCAGAGCAGGTTGCTCAAGGCTTTATCCAACACTGCCAGGGTTGGGGCAGCCACAGCCTCCCTGGGCAACCTGTGCCAGTGTCTCACCACCCTCACAGGAAAGAACTTTTTCCTAATATCTAGCCTAAATTTCTCTTCTTCCAATTTATACCCATTGCCACTTGTTTTGTCACTGCAGCTCTGAACAAAGCTCTCCTATAGCTCCTTCAAATCCTGGAAGTTTGCTCTGAGGTCTCCACACAACCTTTTCTTCTCCAGGCTGAACAATCCCAACTTCCTCAGCCTGTCTTCATAGGAGAGATAATCCAGTAACTCTTCTCCAAGAAAGCTGTGTACAAGCTATAATGTTATAATGTTTTGCAGAGATTTTTGGAAAATCAGGACTAGCTCAAGACTACAGGCACATTCCCCAATTATGTTCATGGACTCACAATTCTGTTAAAAGGTGTATTGAATCCAAAGAATGTCTTTTCCCTATTCCACCACACTTTGCTCCTTTAATAGAGAGCACAGTGTAGTCAAATTCTAACCAATTTTCCTATTAATAGATTAGTTCACAATAGATTAGGTAGCTGAAGGACCTACCTAAGAATCACATTAAAGCTATAGCAACCCCAAATAATGGATGGAACATATAATCAGCCACACAATACATGGAAAACCTGTTTAAGTTAGAAACTAAACTGGAAAAGTGATGCAATCTTTTATTAAAAACTGCAGCAGAGCATAAATACTCATCCAGATGAAAGAGAAAAATTAACAAATCTTAAATAATTGATACGTTAATAATCTTGAGGGAGCAGCAAATAGTTCTTTACCATATACATATATTACACATCACTCTAATAAATGTAAAATTCTCTTCAGGGCTGACCTCTGAGCTTTCAGGGTATGTTGCTGCTGACTGCATTGACTGCTCTTAATATGCCCAATTTCTTGAAATAATTGGTGTTTTGGAGACTTCAGTAGAGTTGATCAGCTTTCAAATGTTTTATAGGCATCATGAGGCACATTTTTTTCTCTCCTGTAACTTTACTCAGTTTGCACTACTTGGATAAATAATCATTACTGTTGATAAACCACAATATTACCAATGCTGAATGTAAAATGGAAGGCATTGCCTTCAGTAGCTGTGGAGGTTAATTTGTTACCATGGTATATTGTGAGTGGTTTTTCCCTCAAATGCTTAAATGAAAGGTAGAGCTGTTATGTTTAACCCAATTGACAAATAGCAAATATATTCCATAAGAGAAGTTTGGAATGTGCTTTCAGTTGAGCTGTTCTGAGAGCAATCTTATGTCCTATGATACAGAACTCAAAATGTGAGTTTGTTAAATAAGCTTCTAGATTTTTGGTTATATAAAGTGTTCATTATTATTTTCATCATTCTTATACATTAGGATATATTATGGTTCAAAGGAGACAGAACTCACTGCTGATTTCTAAACTAAAAGATTTCAGACTAGATAATTGTGCTGGCTCTTACTATTTCAGCTTGCTCTAACTTAGGAAAAGAACCCCATAAATGTTGAAAAAGAAACATTTCTGTGAAATGAAAAGTCTCTTTTCTGATTGCTCATAGTTTTTGAACAATCGGTAAGTTTTCTTAGTAACTTAGGGCGTTCTGTGAATATTTGAAGCATCATTTTCTGCAACATTAAGTTACAAATTTATTTCTTGTCACTTGTATGTGACTGTATTAGAGAATGTCTACATTTCAGAAATGATCAAGTTCCTACCTTCCTACTGTAGACCACTTGGTAATTGGTAGGAGTAATTGCTGAGGAACCTTCTAGTCTCAGTATTCTATCAAAGTTGGCTCTAAAAGATATCATTGAGGAACTTAAAAGGAAAAGTGATCATGATTTTCCCAACAGTTCCGGAATTTGCTATCCTAGCAAACATTCTGTGAAACTCATCCTAATGAGACCTGATTTCCAGCACATTTAGGTCTTCTATTATATAAGCTTATCTAACTTCAGTCCCTATCAAGTTCAGTGCTTGGTGTGTGGATAAAATGCAGTTTTTGAGGTATCTCAAGTATGGGTCATTTATACTGTGCTTCGTATGCTTTGTGTACAGCTTATCCACTCTATTTTCATAAAGCTTTTAAGAACTTAGTGTCTTTGAGGGGTTTTATTTTCCCAGCATTAGTTGAAGTTGCCAAGAATGACCAAAAGCCTTTATGTGGTCCGTGCTCTGATTATGGCTCTGTTCTGTAGGAAACCAGGATAACAACCAGTCAAATGAACCTTTCTCTGCAGAAAGGTGATTCTGCACTCCTTCCCCTCCTTTTCTTCAGCACCTTTTCTATCTAAATTAGTCCATAAACCCTAAACCAAGGGCATCATCCTGCCTGCCAGTCCTGGGAATGAGCAAGTGGAATCTCTGACAGTAGATCATAGCCTCAAACCCTATTCTCTTCCTTCTTCACTCTTGTTATCCTAACAGGTTGATTATTTGTGATATCAAGTCAACTTCCCTGCCTGGTGCATCAAGAGACAGATTGTTGTTCACAAGCATGGGAGAAGGTTAGCACCATTCAGCCTGTTACTGTCTGCAGAGAATCACCACCACATGTCTCAGTAGAGCTGCTCCGGGTTTTGTAGCTGTCTCCTACAGCCCCTAGTAGTCAGTGAGATCCACAGTGTGTTGTAGAATGATCTGGCTTTAGAAGATTTATTTTTTCCTTGAGCTATCAGTTATATTAACTACAGTATTAATAGAGATAAAATCAGTTTGTAATTAATCACATCTTCTAAAATATTCATTACAGGAAACCTTGTTGGTTAAGGCAGCTGTTTACACTGCTCATTCTAGTGTGTGCCATTTCAACCTCTGAGATACTCTGTCACTTGACTATCAGAGCCAAAATCATCAATTAGTTCTTTTCAATCTAGAGCATTTCTTTGATCCCTAATACCTTGAATGTGAAAATGCAGCAATCATCTGGATGCCCCTATGTAACTATATATCTCACTGAAAAACACTTTATGGCAAACCATGATGGATAAGGTAACAACAAACTTTTCAGTCTGCAATGAGTAGGGAGTCCTTTGTTGCAAATATTAACTTTTTTTTTTTCCCTAGTTTTACATTTGACAGCTCTATTTCATACATTTTCTTACTAGGGAGTACATCAATGCTGCACGTAAATAATTAATGTGTTGTTTTAATAATTCAATAGAGAAAATTCAATATAAACGTTTAGAATTAATGCAGCTATTTTTCAATGCAACACACATTTGTGTATTGCAGAATATTAGAGAAACTTAATATTCTGGTTTTCACTTGAGGAAGGACTTTTTGGTATTTTGTTATATGTTTAAAAAAAGATAGAAAAATTGAAGGTGGTGTAATTGTCATAGCAAACTAATCCTAACCCAATCATGTTCCATCACAGGAGTTTCAGAAGCACTTCATTAATTAGCAAATGGAAGATGCACTTAAATCAGAAGGGTGTAAAAATAAAAGGTGTTAGTGGGAGGTCATTATGGAGAGAATGCTGATACTGGGTTTTCAGCTGGAAGTTTGGTTAGACTCAGTCTCAGGAATGAGAATGGAAACATCTCCAGCCATCCCCATCAGGATCCTTTGCACCTTTGGGGTAGGTTTTTATATTGCAGCTCATCTGATGTGGATACTAGGAAGGGTCTGTATTTAGTTTGTTAGCCTGGGAGCTCAGCCATTGGTAAGCAGCCAGGAAAGCTGCCATGCTTTTCACCACAAATAATAAATTCACCCAGAACATGTACATCGATAGCCACAGGACAGAAGGAAGTTCTGACAAGGCCAGGCTGATGGTGGCTGAACAGTTTTACAGCCTTTCCTGTTAAAAATGACCCTTAAGGATGATGCTGCATGGCTTGGGATGACAGGAGGTGACAGTAGGTCAGTGTGATCATCTACAATAAGTACTCAGGAAGGGGCAGTCTGGTGGGCAAGGGCCAGAGCTCATCTGGGGACCAGGGCTGCTAGAAGAACCTCTTAGGAAGGTCAGCAAAGGAGTCTGACTACCTAGACCAGATTTCCCTTGATCTTTGCCCCCACGAATCCAAGACTGAACCAATGCAAATTTGCCTGAATGTGTTTCTCAACACTTATGCGTTGGACATGGGATTAGACCTCAGGGTAATTATGCAATTAGGAGTAAGGTGGGTGATTATGATTAGAGCAGCCAGAAGATCTGTTGAACTTCAGTGTTGATGTCTGTCTTTGCCAGTGTGCATAAAATAAAATTTTCCATCTGCCTATAATACTTTATATGCAGTTGGAAAACATAAGGAATATGATAATTTGCAATAATAGAAAGCCTCACTTGATCCACTAGAAAAATTTGGATTAATGAAACCTGAATGTTAATAGGTTGAATGATACTCCAAATCTGTAATGACTACAGCAATTGAATGAGACTTAATTGTCCACTTTAATTGCATTGCCTCTCAGGCAGCAAGTCTCCAGGTACTCAGAATAAAAAATGAAACAAGGAAAATCATAAAGGTATTATGATTTTTTCCATATCTAGCTTGCTTCATAATTCAAGTCTAAGCACTTCATGCCCCTGTATAAAACATAGGTTTATTTGTTACTTTTAAAGACTGCAGCACAATTTATCTAGCTGTGCTCTTTCAGCATTTCCTAGGTATCGTGTTTGTGCTGTGCCTGGACAGGACATGACACTGCAATATACTGTTTTGGTAATTAGGCCAACAACATTTTTGCCTTTCCATTGGCACTGAGAATAAACCATTGCATAGTTTATTGTGGTAGTAGAAGTATCACCTTTTAGACTGGTCACAAACTGTAGACTATGGCTTTATGGTTGCTGAAGAGACAAAGCTCTTTCATGTGTTGCAAAACTCTGTTAAAGCTCAACTTCTGGATTTGTTCTTCAGCTGAGGACTCTCTGCTAGGCTTCTGTCCTTCCATCTTCATTTATTTCAACAAGGAATATCAGATCACTTTCTGCTTCTTGGACCTTCTCTTTCACTAAATTTCAATTGTCTTCACATGAGTTATTTCCTACTTACTGTCTGAATCCTACTTGTCCTTCAATATGGAGTGATCAGATCTTTGTATTTTAGCAAAGATGATAAGCAAAATCCTAGGTGATTTTTAGCAGTGACCTACAGCAGGAAACAAGTTCAGAAGTCTGAGGTTTGCAGAATATATGATTTTGGTTATCACCTAAGGAATCTGGTTAATAGGCTATGTATAATCCAAAAAAAAGGACATATCAGGAAAAGCTCATTTTAGTGTCTCTCAGATAAGAACAGCAGCCAACAGAAATGACAGAAAACCTTAATGATTCTGGAGTAATAGGTAGAGTCTGAATATGAGACAAAAGACTATCTTGTAAGATCAGACTTAATGAATGAAGTTATTTCATGTGAGCGGATTGTTTGAAAGAGATCAGGTGCGACATATATAACAAATGGATTTGCAAAAGTAGAAAATGAGCTCATAATCTGAACTCTGAAGGAAATTGTGTAGACACCAACTATATATTGCTGTGAGTTCCAGTACAGAAGCAATTAAAAGGAGGAAGTCAGTGCATTTTGTACATGTATTCAGATATGAAGGAAAATGAAGAAGTCAATAACTTAAGCATGGGGTGGGGGGAAGAGGACACTTAGTAGAATACAGGGGGAAAAAAGCAAGGAAGACTGAATGGAATGGAGGATTTAGGATTAAGTTGATAACAAGCAGCTGTGGAGATGAATCCACTCTTGAGTCAAGGGTGTACAATCTGCATATTAATTGCTAAATATGAGCTTATAAGTGTTGGAATTTGCTAGCATTTCTTACTTAACATGCAGTAGTTTCTTTCCTGTTTAAAAATGCTAGGAAATAGATAAAAATTAGATAAAAAGCAAACATCATAATATATGCCCTTGTTTTATGTCTTTTATAATGACAAAGCACTCCAGTTCTGTGCCTTCAGCTTTGACAAATATTTTTACTGCAATAAAACTTACATGAAAATTCAAACGAGATGTTATGGGAACTTCATCTTCTGTTTCATCCCACCATATCAAATATCTTTGAAAAGCCAATGAAGGAGAAAATGATTTCTCTATTGAAAGATTTTGAAAATCCTTGTGGATGGAAGATGTTATGTTCTTCTGTGAAATATTAAAACTTCTTTAAATGACTCATTTTTAATCTTTTTGTCCTTCAATTTTCTTTTCAGGCATGAAGATATGTGAATCTGGACAAGAGTCATTTGATAGTCATGACCTCACCATGGTTTCAGAGTAAATCATGGGAATGCTGCTTGGAATGTAAATGTTGTCCAGCTGGCCAAGCATCTCACCCAGCCTGCCTTTATGGTTTATTCTTTGCTGAGCTTTGATTTCATGTTCATTTCTCTCACTACATTTTGTGCAAACAGACATCCTCCTGATGCTATTTCTTTCCTGGACAGGAAATCAAAATTCTCCCTTTTAAATATAGTTACTGCTGCTGTTATTAGTACTATTGTAATTTTTATTCAATGATACCAGTAACTAATTCACACCTATTCAAGGTGTGCACAATAACACTTTATATGTCAGAAAAACCTGTGAAATTCCCAGCTGCCTGGAACCTCAGAGTTTTGGAAGCATTCTTTAGACAAGGAAAAAAACGAACTGTTGCCATAACTATATTTTCCCCTCCTTCTAGACTTGCAAAGAGTGATTACCTGGCTGCTTGCACCATATAGAAGAGTTCAACAGAAGCTCATTGCTTCCTCAAACAGTGCATGTGGAGGCTCCTTTATCATTTTCGTAGGCTATATACAATTTTAAAGTGGGATTGTGAGCTCCATCCCTCTCCCATGTCACTGTTATGGGGCCTATTGCCATTACCTACTAGAAAAGAGAAAAACAATTTTCCCTGTACTGTCACACCTAGGGGTGAGGAGTGTTCTAATGTTTCATCTCAGCCACCCAGTGATCCCACTGAGCAGTTGGGTGTGTATAATGTGTTGGTACTGTTGTACTTCCATCATAGAAGATTTTCAGTCAGTAAGAGATTTCTTCAGCTCATAATAAACCAGAACTGGTATCAGGACTAAGAGAAGGTATTATTTGAAGGAAGAAAAGAAAGTTTATGCACCTGTATAGCTAATGCAACTGCTGTGTAGATCTTTTTGCTCGTGTACTCAGTGTCATGTGGAGCACAGAAGTGGTTTGAGTAGGAACACAGTGAGGAGATAAAAAGTTTAGATTGGTGAAACTTGTTCTCTTTGAGTACATTCCTACTTATTAAAAGAACCTACAGAGTGTGAGCTCAAAAGCTGCACTCCTCAGCATCCACCTAGTTTTGTAATATTTAACTCCTTTTAGTTCTTTGTAGAAGAACTAGGTATTTTGACTGTTTTCTGTTAAGTCTGAAACACAATTAAGTTCTCCATTTCCAGTTCTTCCTCATGAAAAACATGAAGGACAGCTGATGCATTGCATGAGAATTTCAGCAAAATCCTCCTGTGTGGCTGCATTGTTATATCACAAGCAAAATCAGGAATTCTCTTTCCTGCTGTCCAGGTGGCTCTATCACCCATGTTAAAGTAGATGTAGATATTTGCATTGCTGATCTCCTGTTCTTCATATTGAGAAAACATTGAGGTATAGGGGGATATAGTTATTTTTTTATTCAGATGTAGCAAGAACTTTTTATGAACAGCTAATACAAACAACACTGCTGTATTTGGAAAATAATGCTTCACAGCATTTCTTGAGAAGATTCAAGCAGAGTGGACTCCATGTAATCAGCATGATCCATCACAGAGTCAGTTAGGTTGGAAGAGACCACAGTGGGTCATCCAGTTCAACCTTCCTACTCGAGCAGGGTCACCCTAGAGCATGTGGCACAGGATTGCATACAAATGGATCTTGAATACTTCCAGTGAGAGAACTCTGGGAAACCTATTTCAATGTATCACCACCCTCATCATAAAAAATTTCTTCCTTGTATCTGGTCTAAGTCAACCCTCTTTTAGTTTAAAACCATTACCCCTTGTCCTATAGCAACATGCTCTGCCAAAAAAAGTCTGTCCCCATCTTTCTTGTAGGTCTCTTCAAGTACTGGAAGGCTGCAACAAGGACTCCCCTTATATAACATGTCAGTTATGGTAAATATGATGCATGATTACTCTGCTTAGTTTTTTTCCCAGGTACTGATCTCATTATGAAGACAACAAGCTACTGCTTCATGATGACATTAGTAAATGAGAACATAATGGCAAGAGTAGTTAGTCATGTCACAGTGCAAAGAGAGAACTAGAGAAAAAGCTGCACATAGCGCTGACAGTGAATGATTAAATATTTACCATCTTGTGAGCAAGAGCGTAATTTTTCTGGTGCAGCAACTTACTGCTGAAAATAAAAAAAATTATTTTTGGTACAGAAAAATATTGTCCTGCCAATGTACTTGTATTGCTTTACTCATTCAATAAATATAATATTTTAAGTTATCTTGTAATGGAGCGTAGAAATAAAATAATCCTGCTTCATTCACAAGTATAATTACAATATGAGGAAAAAATTCTCTTTTCAGCCATTGTATTTATTCTATGGTACATTAAAGTGTCATTGGAGCCAGCACTTCCCCTGTTCTAATCTGGTCAGATGTTTGTTGATTTGAAAAGTGTCTTCCTTATCATTAGGAAGAAAAATGCCAAGAATTCAAATAATAATGAATTGCTGTTACTTGACCCAAACAGTCAGAGCAATGTTAGTTTCGAAGTACACCAAAAATAATGTAATTAGATTTTATTTAAATGGATGAGAAAAATCTAAAGTGTGAAATCCATGAAAAATGAAATATGCATCACTGTTCTTTTTATTATTGCTTATAAACTTTCTAGAGACAAACAGGTAGATTGTTAAAGAGGTTCAAAGTATATTTAAACTGGTCATCCATTAAAGCAAAACCACATCCTCTGAGCCCATTTGTGTCTATACTGAAAATAAAAGACACTTCATTGCTATAGAGAACTTTGAAAACATCAAACATGAACTGTTCCTGTTGTACAGCCTTTAACCCTCCCCAACAGAGACCAAGTCCTTTTGACATATGCATCTATGTGGGCATGTGGTGGTGATAGGACAATAGGGCAATGGCTTTAAAATGAAAGAGTAGGTTTAGATTAGATACTGGGAAGATTCGACGTGAGGGTGGTGAGGCACTGGAACAGGTTTCACAGAGAAGCTGTGGATGACTCATTCCCTGGCAGTGTTCAAGACCAGGTTGGATGGAGCTTTGAGCAACTTGGTCTAGTGGAAAGTGTCCCTGCCCATGGTAGGGGATGTGTACTAGATCATCTTTAAGGTCCCTTCCAACACAAACCATTCCATGATTCTAGGATATATCTAATCCAAATGACTTTTCCACATGGAAGATTTGTAGTTTTGAACCAGGATCTGCAGCACAGAAGCAAAATATGCTAATTAGGGTAGTTTTACTGTGTCCCAGGCAGGGGTTAACACATGCTGCAGACATGCATGATCTATGCCCATGAATGTTCAGGGTAGTTCCAATACCTACAACATCCTCCTGTTTGGAAGGGCAGCTCAGGGGAGACCTTATCATTCCCTACAACTACCTGAAAGGAGGCTGTAGACAGGTAGAGGTTGGTCTCTTCTCCCAAGTAACAAATGATAGGACAAGAAGAAACAGCCTCAAATTGTGCCTGGGGAGGCTTAGATTGGATATTAGGAAAAATTTCTTCACAGATTGTCAAGCATTGGAACAGATAGTCCAGGGAAGTGGACACCATCCCTGAGGTGTTTAAAAAACATATAGATGTGGCACTTAGAGATGGTTTAGCATTGGACTTGCTGGTGCTGGGTTAATGGTTGGGCTCAATGATCTTGAAGGTCTCTTTCAACCTAAATGATTCTGTGATTCTGTAACTTGTTTGTAGGTTATATACCCAAGAGCTGTAAGCACTCACTTTGTTCTTCTCTAGTCTTTATCCAAGCAGGATACACTTGAACTGTATGACCAGAATTAAATCCAGGGCTCCAGATAAACAAAGCAGGAAAATCACTTCATTTGACAGTGCTGTTTCAGATTCAGGTATATTGTTTGACTACTTTTTCAACTGCAAAGCTATTAGATTTCTCTCCAGTTTGAGACTGACTATTACATCTCAACCTGATACTGCAGTACTTTTACCTTGATTAATAATCTCACATCCTGTGTTCCTGCTGGTGCTAGTTCTTCTCAAAGTATAAAACTTTGTTATTGAATTGCATCCTGGTTTTCCATAATATTTGTTCAATTTTTTTGAAGTAATTTGGAATGCCTCACAGTATAATTGCAGTCCCTATCAACTGGATAATGTTTAAAAATTTAATAAACTCACTCTTTGTTCCATAATCCGAGTGATTAATGAAAACATCCATCCAGAACTGTGAGGAATCTCATTTGATATGTTTTCCATTTTGCCAGCACACATTATTATTCATCTAGTACTGTCATCTGACCCATTTGGCTGACCCTGTGTTAGCTACCTCTAGTCAACACCATCTTATCATGCTTTAAGTGATGATATGTGACAAGATCTCTGACATCTTCTGCCTCTGCTTCAAGCAGACTGAAAAATTTGTTTCTAACAGGCAGACTTCTTCCAACAAGTGTGGTCCTGCTATACTGAGGAAGATACAGAAGCCTCATGAGCTATGGCTTGATATGGAATCTAAAGTACAAGACTGCTCTGTATCTTGGGCTGCGATGCAGACTAAATGTATTGGTGTTATTGAAGGGTTAAAGAAGCCAGAGGCAGGTCACATAGGTTTTCAAAATCACTGCTGTCTGACTCATAATGTAGAAGGGGTTGTCAAGCACACCATGAGCCTCATGCCCCTTGAAGAGTTCATCAGCCATGTACAACTTGCATTTTTTTAACATGTTGCACACTGGAAGAGTCTTTTCCTCTACACAAAGACCTAAAAATGGTCAGTGCTGTGAGATCAGGCAGATACCTTCACTGACTCAATTAAGACCTAGTTATTCATCAGCAATTTTTATATTACTGTCAGTAAAATAACAAAAACATGCAATATGGATAAAGTAAGGTCAAAGGGGTAAAAGTCTATATATTCACATGAAGAACAATTTAAATGGCATTTCTGTAAAAGATGATGGTTTTTTGAAATTTAATTTTTGCACTTGTGTGTTTGCAATAATGAGGTAGTGATAAAGATTTTTTTTCTTGGGCACTCCTAAATGTTTTCAAAAATTAAGTTTTCAAAAGTAAATAAAAGAACTTTATTTAATGGATACCTTAAGACCTTGTTGTAACTGCATAGAGAAACCTTTACAACAGCCTTCCTTTTGTCATGCTGCTTGTGCCATATTTGGATCAGACTATTTTACAAATTACTTTTGTTAAGAGTTCCAGGTTGCAAAACCAACAAAAGAAATTCAGGTCATCCATCATGCAGTGAACATGTATGACCACCCAAATAAAAGCATAAGTGACAGTTGCTGTAGGATGTCAAAACAATGATGTGAACTTTTCCTGCAGTAAAAATACCACTAGACAGACATGCATACTTCTGAATCTAAAGCTGAAGGACAGTAGTAGTGGATACTTTAGTTCAGTAGAACTTTAGAAATGTGATTGTCCAACAGTGCACAGAATTCCCTTAGTGTAAACAACGTGACAAAAAATAAGATTTATCCTTAAAGGCTGCAAAACATTTTCTTCAACTCCTTCCTGTTCAGGTGTGAATGCAGCCAGACACAGGTTTAGCACTTTAACTGCCACTGTTCTTCCACAGGTGAAAATGCTTGGGAAAAGAGTAAAAATGTGACTAGATTGACAAAGGAGAGACTAGCATGGGATTTCCCCCGGATATAATTTTGCACTAATTAGTGTAATGACCAGCATTGAATCAGTGATTGTGACTTGTAATATAAAGTATGTGCAATAAATAGTTCAGCTTTGAGACACTAGGACACATTCAGAGTACCTGACAACCAGTTCAACAGATGCTCAGGATGATGCTAAGCATCAGAGACTGAATTGTATTATCCAGTTAGTGGCTTTAGATGATTTGCATCCAATAACTTTAAGAGAGATGGCCAAGGACTCTCTGGCTCCTTCACACTGACTCTCATCGAGTCTAGGAACACAAAGTGTCTGGAGCAGTGAAAAGAGGCAAATGCTGCAGCACTGTAATCAGGGGGTTAGAGGCATTTTCTCAACCATCAGTTCCAAGCAAATAATGTCACAACTGTTAAAGGACAATTAATAAACTACTTAAAAAGGGGTGGTGTAAATTTTTTTTAAATGACAAAAGGAATATTTCACAAATTAGAGACTTCTGTGAAGTATTTAAACTGAGATTAATAGTCATTTCCACTGAGAACCTAGAATCTACTTGGACTACTTTAAAAGCAAGACAACTGCTATGTCTCAACATGCCACAGTAAGCTGAATCTTTATTAGGGTCTTTTAGAGACTGGTCCTTGACATCATGCATTCCACATTGTTTTGCTGAGCTGAAAGAAAACCAAAAATTGCTGCTGACAAAGTTGACAGAAGACACAAGAATGATTAGTAATGGTGAGGATATGTTACAGAAGTAAAGCAATCACAATAATTGCTTGATAAATCAGGATGCAAGCAATTAATTTGACCTTCAATAAAATCAACTGTAAAGTTACTCATTTAGGAAGGAAGAATACAGAGCCTGATTACAGCACAGGGAGCTATATCCATGTTAGGAATGGCTGTAAAAAGGCATACTGAGGCTATAGTGATAATCAGCTGAACGTTGGCTCCAGTACAATTATTTGGCCAAAGGACTAATGAAATCTTGGTTGTGTACATAGGAGTTTATCAAAAAGAAGGTTACAAGCAGTGATCCAATTGCCTTTTTAAATACCTACATGTGGAACAGAAATCTGATAAAAATGGAGGCACCTCTGTTCCCCAGAGACATGTCTAAGAAGATACAGATCATTGAAATTAAACCTAAAGGAGCCCAGTCAATAAGTAGAGCACACACTATTAACAGCAAAGGCCATTAATCATTAGTACAGTTTAACAGGAGCTGTAGTAGATAACTTTTCCATCACTGGAGAAATTTAAAAATCACTGATTACTCCTCTAGCTTTTGCTGTAAGCAGAAGTTAATCAGGAAAATTCAATTCTTTGTGCAGATTATAGTGGTCTTGTCTGTCTGTGCCATGTACAAATATGTAATGCAACTTCATAACTGCAAAGCAGCCTTTGTGCTCTGAGCCTTCATTTTAACACCAGACTTTGAGACCTCTGTACTCCGCTGTACAAAAAGACAACCATTCTGTATTCAACTCATACAGATGAAAAGCACACAAAAAATACGTTTTTACTTTGATTTTGTCTTGTTTTATGCTCTGTTGATGCAATGCAGACACAACTGTGACTAAAATATCCCTATTCTTAATGGGAAAGTAGATCCTCCTGTTGAAATACTAGAGAATTCAGTTGTGGCCTTTGCTCTGAGATTTACACATAAATGTACAAGTATGACAGAAATTATTCCTAATGAACCTTTGAAAACATACATACTGATGTTGGAGTCAGGGATGTGAACAAGAGCATAGTTCTTTTAAGGTTTTTCACATACAAGGAGATCAGCTGGAGAAAGATTCAGTGTATTCACTTTCCTTTGCAAACATCTGGGATCTTTCTTGCTAATTATGATAATGGTGTATTAAACTAGTGTGTCTATTCAGAATATGCTTCTGTTGTCAGCTGGGTGGTCATCTGTGGTAGTAATCTACAGTGGGTGATGCTAGAGCTGTACTTCATCTGAGGCAGTAGTAAGTTTTGGGATAAACTAATGAGAAGCATTGCACTGTCAGCAGCAGCACCCATTCATAAGCATGTTGTTGGCAACCTTTAAAACATCATCTCTGTTCTCTCAGACAGTTTTCTTGTAAGGTAGACCGGTTCCTAACTTGTACTGCTTATTATAGCTGTTATGGCTAAGAGATATTTTTACTCTATCAACAGGATTAAGATGCCTCTCCTGAGTGAGACAAGTTATGAATGTGATGCCATAAAAAAAGAGAACCTTTCTGAAAGGGAATGAGTGCCCATGCCTTAGGAGCTTCCTTTCATGGTCCATAATGCCAGCAATTTGCTTTCAAGGGACAAACAACTTGCATCATTCAGTAATTGCCTTATGGTAGTTCTAGCTCAAGCCTTAAAGAAAGCAAAAGAGGTAGTAAAATTTGATTACATTGTCCCTGAATGCATTACAAATACAGACTGCTATCATCCAGAATACCTATCACACCAATATCACCCAGGGTATACCACCTGGATTCATCAAATTCCCTTTGTCATCATTTGAAACATGTGACTTATACTGGACAGTAGAGGATGTTTTAGACTGTACCATCAAATCAATGGTGGGAGATGTTTTTTAGTAAATTGAAAAATTATAAGACCTTTAAATAACGGAAAAAAGTTACCATACTAAGAGATAAATCCTTGTGCTGTGTGCCAAAGCTGCCTGAATATATGTAAATATATGATAATTAGCTAGTGTTCATGATACAACATTTTCAAGAGCTAGCAAGGCATTTCTTCATCTGATTAGGCAGTGAATATGCAACAGTAAAAGGTCAACTCAATGTGAGTCTGTCACATGATGCTCTAATAGCATCATGCAGATCTAAGTGGGTAGGCATCATTTAAAGTAGAAACTCATTTTCTCCGTCATCATTTTCTGTACTGTCTCACAACATGAGAGACACATTCAGGGAGCAGAAAGAAATGTAAGACATGACTTCAAGGCAGTTTTCATTTCAGACATAGTGAGATACTGAGAAAAGTCTGATCAGACACTTGCAATCTCTGTGCTGGCAGGCTGAGTGACCTTGGAATAGTGCAGGATGAAGTATATGCAATGCCTGTTTGGGGAAAAGGATTTGCCTTTGAGTTCGTAATTTGTAATTAAATATCATTACTTTTGTAGGTGAAGAATTGTCAGTAACTAAATGACACAGCTGCATTCACCCAATGCATTAGCCAAGCTAAAAAATAGTGAAAAATCTTGATTTCTATTGACCTAAGACTGCATTTTTTCTGATCTCTCAGTATCACTTGGTACTGACAATAGATATCTCAGGACAATATAAAGGATGATATCTCAGTATCATGTTTATCTGCAACTTAAATAGAAAGTGGCTTACTACTCCCTGGGTGAAAGGGACAGTTTCTGTAATGTAGCTGTTATGTAGTATATAGCTGTAGTTTAAAACCAAGGGTTGGGTAAGAGTCACACTTACATTAACCTACCTCTCTTTATAAGGTTGCTGATCCCAGAAACCAAGATACACATTTTCCTCCTATATTTTTAATTAGTGTTACACTTCTATTTCTTGCTCTGCTTGCTGTTTCCTTCTCCATCCCAATTCCCTGTTACAACTACTCACCCTCCTTCTATCCCTGTTTGCCAGGGCAAATATTGAAAGTGTTTCTGGGACTGTGTTTGGCAGCATCAGCAAACCCTTTAAGTCTTCTCTGCCAGGAGATACTTTTCCCAAAGTTGTCTCCCAGGAACTGCCAGAACTACCTATGCTAGTGTGTGTGTTCAGCTCCTTCAGAGTCTGTTCTTGCCATTTAAATTCTACCCAGATAGTTCCTATAGTGGGATAGAGTTGCCTGATATTGGAAAGTCATTGTTCATATCAGCAGTTCTCACAAGGATGGGCTTAAAAGTGTAACTTCTGTCTTCTGGAATCAGGGTGTTAATAAAAATAAAGCATGTTTTATACATCATGCTCAAGCTGGGTATAAGGGAGTTGCAGTGAAGTGCTATGTTGTTGGCTATGCTCTTAAACTGAGCTCTGTGTATATGTGCAATGCAGTAGTGCAGTTTTAATGAGAAACTCCCTGAAAGTTATTACCAAGAAGAGAAGTATTGCTATGCAGCTTTATTGCCAGATCACAGAATTCATCTTCTCTCCCTTGGCCTGAGCTAAGCACACAGCAGAACAAGCCAAAGAAAAAAACCCACAATAAACCAACACAACAAACCCTTCTGTTTCCAGCAGTGTCTTTGAAATGGCTTTCTTATCTTGAAGGTTTGCTGTGCTATCCCTTTGATCTATTTCTATGCCTGCCTGATTTAGGGGGTCCACATGCATGGATCTGTCCCACCTTTACAGGATTTTTTTCCTCCCAGAACTCCCCCAGCATGGCACACACTGGCCAGTTGCCAGCTCTTTTAGCTGCCTTGGCCACTGCAGTATGTGATTTGCACTGGCAATTCTGCAGTATGAAGAAAATTTAAGAGCAGGAACAGCAGCATTCAGGTAACTGCTGGGGCAGTCATGGCTGTTGCCCCAATAATTTAGAGTTAACCATTTGGGTTTTGCTTCTTGAGATGCTGTCACACAATGAAAATCAGCATTTTTGTCTGCAGAGGCAACTGATGGGGGATGAGGGGGAGGCTGGCAGGAGATGCAGTTGCTGAAGAGCCCAGAATGAAGAAAGAAAAATATGGCAAAATTGATAGGGAAGAAAGGATGCAGATGCTGCTGTTTTGATTGATGAAGTAAAAGCTGTTAGAGATGCTCTCGTTAAAGATTGCTGAACAATCTCCAACAAATCACACACTCAGCAACCTAGTGGGTCTAGTGTGAGTGTGACAGGAACAGCTTCTCCTATGCAGGCCTGAAGAAAAGGAATTGCAGGGTGAAAGGCCAATAAATAGCCAAGAGCTCTGCTCATGTAACTGATCACTGACATCACTCTTTACCTTGTTTCTTCACCTTGGGCTAGGGCTTGGGAGGCTCTCAGTGTTTATGTCTTCAGCAGTGCTGCAGTTCCCTCCTAAGGACTATGCATTCCTACTCTGAATTCCTGTCCTCCTGACTCATTGCTTGTTCTGGAGCAAGAAAAGCAATCTCAGAATTTCAGTCTCCCCCGCATGATTAGCATTACAAGGGTTTATTGGAATGTGTACATTATTCACAGAGGTACTATGGCAAATCATTGCTTAATATTTGACCAGAACTCTGGTAATATCCAATGTTATCTAATTATTCAACTTTTCTTTGACCTGACAGAGATGAGAGGGACAAAAAACATAAGGAATTCTCTGCAGCAAGAATCTCCTTCATGAGCTAAGTTTCCCTTTTCATAAGCACTGCAGCTGTGGCCAGATAATCAACTACTATAATTAAGTTCATGATGACTTATACCAGAAAAGAATCTGTCCCAAATCCTTTTCTTTTGAGGATAATTTGCTAGGAGAAAAATGGATGCCTTCTGCAACATTCAGTTTGCTCCATGTTCCCTACAACCCTTACAATACCTCTGCTTTCCCAACATGTCCCATAAATTACTCTCAGCTTCTGCCCATGATCTCTCTTTACCAGCTGTCACACTTGAAGCTGCAGAAATCTTGACCAACGGGCTGACATGGAGGCTATAACGCTACCAAATAATCCAGATTTTTCAATGAGCAAGAGTGCTGATTTGGATTTTTCCCATGAAATATATGGCAATGGAATACTCTTGGGGCACAGGTATCAAAGTCACGTTTGTTTGAAATCAGCCAATTGGTTCAAAAATTCTCAGTAATTGACAGATCCAGTGTCAAGACACAGAAAGTGAAGTGCTTCCAGGAACACCAATCCTTGCTGTATTTCATGATATATCATGGAAAAGGAATGATAAATTTTTTCCTAAAAGCAAAGTTCTATCAAGAATACTGCTAAAGTTTCATTTATGTAATTTTTAATGAAATAAAAAGCCTGACTAAACTCCCTTCCCACCTCAGACAGTGAAATCTCAATTAGAGGTTACTTGTACATCCAGTAATTCTCTGATTAATCCCAGAGGATTCCCATAAAACAGGAAAGTACACTGAACACACACAGTGGAGGAAATAATTTTTAACAGAAACTTTCTACTCTTTACTCCCATCATAAAAGCAAAGAAGAATCTTATCTTTTTTTCCCTCTTTATAAGTCACCTTTACATTTGCAGCCATAAATTAGAAAAATGTTGTGATACAGCTCATAATCCTTAGTGAATTCATGCACTGCTGGGGAAGATTTCCCCTCACAAAAATCAGTCCTTGGAATGATAAATACTTCTGTTAATGAGATATAAGGACAAAGTAAATTATTTTTTCAGTATCTGTGCAATTCGGGTGGCTGAGCCGCTTGGATTAGATCCATATGGGAGTTAGCACAAGGCCTAAAAGACAACAGGGGCAAAATGTTCCAAAACCATGAGCTAGTGAAGCTTAAAGTTCTTCCAAAACAAGATGCTTAGCTCAGAGAGAAATGGTAGATATTTCAAAGTGTTAACATGCCAAGGTCTCTGGAGGAAATGTATATGACCTCTATGGTTGGCTACAAAAAATGACATTACTGTGGATTCTCTGCAAATAAATTGCTCTATCTTGCTAATCAGACTGGTCAGAATAGTCCCTTCCATTACAGGCTTTTTCAGTTGCTCTCTGCTGGAGGAAAGAACCCTCACAACTCCTACTGAGATAATAAATGTACTGCCAGTAAATGACAGAAAGAGGTTTTGTAGTGAGCTCTGTTTCAGCAACTATTAACAGATCTTTGATTTGTATGATATGGACCTGTGTTTTCACATGATGATTCTGTTCTTACTGCTACAAGTAGTGTACACACAACTTAGAAAGCTTGTTAAAATGCTTCAATTACACAGGTTTTGCATTGCACCTCCTGTTGTTCTTATCATACACTGATGCCACTGATGGTTGATTCTTGCCCTATGCAGTTATTCAGTGTTATTCCAGCAGGACTTGCCCACAGAAACCATTTCCCATACCATACTGGTCTCTCTAGCACCCGAAATATAACCTTGCTTTATATTACAGAACACTTTGGCAACTTTGGCAGCACCAACACTGTGCTGAGATATTTGAAAGGAACCCAAAAAATAAGGTTAAGGCTGTAGTGTCTCTAAGTGGTGCCCACTGGAGCCATGGCCAAGCAGTGTGATGCAGCTAGTGTGCCCCTGTGATATTTTTAGGTGAAAGTGCCTGTAACACACACAACTTTCCTTATCTGGAGCACAGCTTCACTGCCTTCAAAGTCTAATCATGGGTTTAAAAACAGGTTGTTGGATGATCAGGGTGTGAGGAGTTATGTGAAGCTTGAGGCCAGAGTTGCCGCAAACTGTGTCAGTGCAGCTAAATGTAGAGTCAGAGGAGGAGGTTCATAGTCAAGAGCTTGTGTAAAGCTTGTGTAAGGCCAAGAAGAATGAGTTCCTCACCATGTTCCTCAGCACCCTGTTGCCACTCAGTACCAAGGACAGCCATGAAGCAGAAGGAAGCCAAGAGCCTTTTGCTGTGCATGGCAGGAGGCTGGAGCCTGTGCTGGAGATATGCCTAGTGCCTTGATGCTCCTCCTCCTCCTCTGTTCTGGCAAGCCAAAATTCACTCAAGCAGAGAGCTTCATCCTGTAGCTATGATGTTCTTCTGGCCCTGAAATTTGCTGCTCGACTGAAACTTGTACTGTAGCCAAAGGAAATTTTATTACATGGGAAAGTATATGGGCCCAAGGCTACATATAAGTATTTATTATCCATCCAAGATTTATAATTGAATTGGACATTCTGGCAATGTGATAATGATCTGATTACAATTTTTATCACCGTTTCTCAGTGAATCCAAATGTAAAACTTATCTCCTCCCTTCACATTCTGCTGCAAAGCCTGCCAAGGCCTGTAAGCCCGTGTGTCATTTCTGAGGACTTGTTGGGGGGAGGTTTCTTTGTTATCTCTGCCTGATGCCTGGGCCAAGAGATCTCCTGGCTATTAGCCTAAAACAGACTCAGTGAATGGCAGATTTCTCTAAGCTCTCCAGGTACCCATGTAATATCTGGTGCAGCCTTGTAACCTATCAAGACTTGCTTGAGGCATCTGCATTTTTGTGAAATGAAAGGACAACAGTTTAACCACATGTTGCAGGTTGTCAACGATGTTGTAGGTGACAAGACCGAGAGTAAAAGGGAATTAAATAGGGAAAACATGAAAAATAGTTGGCATTAGTTCAAGAGGATTCTGAATAAAAATGGGCTCTACACTGACTCTATTAATATTTGATAGCTTGGATTGGTTACTGTGTCTTTTCACCTGACACCAAATCTCCATTTTTGATAGAAAATGTAAATTAGATTCCTCAAAGTGTTTGGTTATTTTTCTTTTCAAGTTTGCCTGTTTGAAGTATCTGCAAATAGCAGTGTTTTGTTGCACTGTATTTTAGAGTTCTCATTGAATGAAATGTGTGTTTCTTTTTCCCAGTTTCCAACAGGGGCAAAAAAGCATTCCACTCAACTGAAAAAAAAACCCAACCCTGAAAAGATCTTATTCTCATTACTTTTAATCACAAGCTCAGCATTTTATAAATTTTAAATTATATTTTTCTTGCTTCTCTGATAATGTAAACTCAAATATATAGGAAAAAATCCAGTTATTTGAGATAAAACTGGAATTCTTTGCCTTTTTTATCAGCATGTTGCCAGAGGGAACATAAAATACCTGATAATCCGTTTCCTCTTACAGTGAATTTTTTATGACAGTGACATTTTCATCTTTCTGTGTACAGGTGAAGAGATTTTCCTGTTATCTGTCTCATATTTTGATGGAAGGTTATAGCACTCTATGGGACAGGGATGTGGAGCTTCCAGCTTGGGCTTCCTCACTAGTTCTGCTGCTGGCTCACTGCAAAAAGGGACAGGGACATCAACTCTGGATTCAGAAGTGTTGACTAGTGCAGAGAGGGCTTAAATCTGTACAGCAAATTCAGTACTGCTCAGCTTTGCCTTAGCTAAACCCTGCCAGTGGCTACACATAAATGAAGTATTAATTCCAGATCCAAGTTGGCATTACACACTCCTCTGGTTACCAGCTTGGGCCTGTGCTACCTTAAATCTCAGTACACTGCTCCATTGCGTGAAATAGATTTGGCCTTAGTGATTGTGATTGATAAATTTCATTTGACGTGTCTCAGGTCATTTGCCTCTGGAACTGGGATTAGACAGATTTGTTTTGCAGGTGTGAGTCAAAGTGCAAATGCCCATGAAATCAGGAGTTTCAAAGGAAGGCTGCAGCAAAGCTGTGCTCGCTGCATTTGTACCCTGCATTCACACACCTGCAGATTTCTGGGATCATCCCTTGAAATTCTGGACTCTGAGGGCAACAACATTTGTATTCCAAAGATTAATTTCTGTAAATGAGATAGCTCTTTGTAAGGCAGTAGTAGCACTGTGTCTCAGCAGTGTGTAGGCTGGAACATCCAGTACATCATCCTGTGTCTTCTTGTCAGAAATGACACTCCAGATTTAGACACCAAATTCAGGTGTTACAGAGTTGTGTAATGCCTATATGTGTGATAGGTTTAGACAATTACAGACAGTAGAAATCTAATAAACATAGTGAATCCAGAGAGGTTTTTTTGGCTTCCCAATATAGAAGTCTGTTCTCAGAAAAGTAACTGTCTAGTAGAAATATTCAGCTGCCAAAACATCAGTGCCTAATGCCACCTAGATGCTGTGGGCTAACCTGTGCATCCTCCTGCTGCAGCAACACTGGTTTCCCTCTAGGATGGAGTCATACAGCCTAGCCCTGCGTAGATGTATGACATTCTCCAGGGCATCTCAAATGGCATCAGCCAACCATATTTGGGCAACTGAGTTCTGTCTCACTGACTTCATTGACCAGATGTTCATTAGCAGTGCTGAGGGCTGATAAATCTGACTGGTCTGTAAACACCTATACTGTAGACACTTAAAACAAATGTGGTGGAGCTGGTTACCACTTGGGTTTTATATGTACTTCTCATGAGTGTATCAGCTACAGCCAAAACAGCACAGCAATCTTACTGAGTCTGACAGCTGCCTGGCCACAATGAGTGATGCTGGCTGGGACTTTGTGCTGGTACACCATGACTGAATCATTCATCTTAATCTTTGCTAAGTTGAACAGAGGCCACAGAATGTGTATGATATTTCATCAGATTTCTCTTATACTGTGTACAAGTGCAGTGAGTTGGGTTGATCTTTCTTCAAGACTTGTTTTCCTGTGGGTTTAAGATAGCACAGTTGAGGGCCGTTCAATCCTTCCTCCTGCAGGTGTGAATGAAATGTGAATTTGCAGGTGAACATGTTTTATGCTTATATTGCTCTACAGAACTGCCCTGATATTACTTACCAGGTTTCCACCCAGTGCCATTAAAGGCCATGCTGTACTGAGGACTAAAATGCTAACATCACTTCCAGAAGCAGAGGGGTTTTTGTTGGAGATCTGACATCCTTAGCAGGCATGACTCTGCTCAACTTACAAAACCTGACAGCAGCTCTGAGTTGGGAAGATTGACTCTGCTTCTTTATTCTTTAATTAACTTATCCTCTGCTGCACTGTCTAGTTAATATTAATGTGTTCTTCTTGAGCTCTGCTACTTACCCATCACACTATCATAGAATCATAACATACCAGGTTGGAAGGGGCCTCTGGGATCATCTGGTCCAAGTTTTCTTGGAAAAAGCACAGTCTTAGACAAGATAGACCAGCACAATGTCCAGCTGAATCTTAAAAGTGTCTAATGTTGGGGAAGTCACCACTTCCCTGGGGAGAGTATTCCAATGGCTGATCATTCTCATTGTGCAATAATTTCCTCATGTCTAATTGCAATCTCCCCAAAAGTAATTTGTACTCATTACCCTTTCTCTTTTCCATGTGACTCCTTGTAAAAAGGGAGTCTCTATCTGTTTTATAGCCACCCTTTAAATACTGGAATGTGATGAGATGGTCTCCCATAAACCTTCTATTCTTAAGAGTGAACAAGCCTAGTTCTCTCAGCCTTTTCTCATATGGCAGGCTTCCCAGTCCTTGGATCATCTTTGTGGCCCTTCTCTGTACCCTTTCCAGGCTGTCCATAATGTTTTGCATGGTGGGGACCAAAACTGAACACAATAATCCAAGTATGGCCTGACAAGCACTGAGTAGGGTGGGATGATGTCTTCATTATCTCTCCTTGTAATGCTCCTATCGATCCCATGCAGCACCCCATTGGCTCTTTGACACAGCAGCACACTCTTCACTCATAATGAGATTGTTGTCCACCAGGACCCCCAGGTCACTTTTCATAGAGCTGCTCCCCAGCTGGGTAGATACCAGCCTGTGCTGCACTTCTGGATGATGTTTTTCCAGGTGCAAGAACTTCAACTTGTCCTTACTGAATGTCATAAGATTCTTGTTAGCCCGCTCATCCAGCCTATCCAGGTCTTCCTGCAGGATAACTCTTCCTTCCAAAGTTTCTGCTTCCCCATTCAGCAGAGAAATCATAGAATCAATCATCAGGGTTGGAGGAGACCTCTAAGGTCATCGAGTCCAACCATTAACCTGCCACTCTGCTGGAAACCCTAATTCCTAAACAATATCCTCCAGAGCCATATCCAGATGTCTCCTAAACACTTCCAGGGATGATTCCAGTGCCTAACCACCCTAACAGGGAAAACATATTTCCTAACATCTAATCTGGATCTCCCCTGTCTCCTATGTTTCATTATAATTTAGAATGGCTTAGTGAACTTTAACAGGAACATGGATCTTTTCCTCTGAAGGCCTTGTTGAGTTAGTACTGAGGCCACCTTGACCCGAGGTGGCTCAAGCACAGACAAGCACAGTTGGAATATCAGAATCTTTATTTGCAAGACCATGCCAGTCTTCACATTGCAGGCACTGAAACATTGGCTGTCTGAGAGGACATGTATATAAGAGTACATTCAATATCTGCTGTTCCTGTAGTGTCAGGCAATGCACTGTCTTTAGGCACCTGCCACTTGCAAGAGTGAGCACTAAGCCTGTTGTGGTTTAACCCCAGCAGCAGCCAAGAACCACGCAGCCTCTCACTCACTCCCCCACCAACGGGATGGGGGAGCGAATTAGAAGGGTAAAAGCTACAAAAACTCATGGGTTGAGATAAAGAGAGTTTAATAGAGAAAGCAAAAGCTGCACACACAAGCAAAGCAAAACAAGGAATTAATTCACTGCTTCCCGAAGGTAGGAGGTGCTTAGCCATCTCCAGGAGAGCAGGGACCATCACGTGTAATGGTTCCTTGGGAAGACAAACACCATCACTCCAGATGTCCCCCCTTCCTGCTTCTTCCTCCCACCTTACAGACTGAGCATGATGTCATGTGGTGTGGAATATCCCTTTGGTCAGTTTGGGTCACCTGTTCCAGCTGTGTCTCCTCCCAGTCTCCCATGCACTTGCCAGTGTGGCAGTACGGAAAGCAGCAAAGGCCTTGGCTCTGTGTGAGCTCTGCTCAGCAATAACAAAAACATCTCTGCATTATCAACCCTGTGCACAAAACCCAAACATAGCCTCATGCTAGCCTCTGTGAAGAAAGTTAACTCTACTCCAGCTCAAACCAGCACAAAGCCCTAGGGAAATGACTTGACTAACTGAAGAACTTATTCTTACTGGATTGTGTTAGACACACTGATGACAATCATTTGCAGGAGCTAAATGAATTTCAGCTAGTGATGGTTCTGATTTTAATCTCATTGTATAACAAATTCAGTTGCTCTATGACAGAGATTCAATGGAAAGGTGATGTCAGAAGTTTATATTTCATCTTCTGGTAGCAGAAGCTTAGGTGGAAGCTGAGACCTATCCACACAAGGTTTACCAACACCAGGTCACTGAATGAATGACAGGTAAATCTTATGCTCCCCTTGTTTGCAACCTGATTGATTGGGAAATAGAAATCTCCCTTTCACAGTAGTTAATATTTAGTTTTGTCATCTCACCATTCGGAGTTGTACTATGCTTTGTGCATCTTCACAAAGCTAGTGGAGTTACTCTAGGGATTCACAAGATCATCTCTGTCCATGAGACAGAGGAGGAGAAATGAAATATGAAATGTAAAACATGAAATATGCAATGTGAAATGTGAAATAGGTCTTTTCTCATTGATTTTTTCTACTCATAGAATCAAGCTCCTCTTTTCTGGTGTACTTCAATAATAACCAGATGAGTTGATTTCTAGCTGTGATGCTCAGTAACCATCTGTAATCCTGTCATGAAAAGTGCTTATTATGATATCTTTTGCCTGCAAGCCAGTGGCAATCTTCATCCACTTTGACTATACTTTTCTCTTTGCTTATAATTAATGATCAGCACACTGTAGTTCATTAAAGATGTGTAAGACTTCAATACACAGCTTGGATCTCATTATTTTACCACTGGAGAGGTTGTACCTTACAGAGCAAAAAGAGTAAGTGCTGGTTTTACAGATAATTGAACTGCTCATCATTATCATGATGACAGATTCATATAAGTTGCTGCAGAAAACAGTTAAATAGTGCAGGAATATGAAAGGTGAGATTTTGGATGAACTTTTAATTCTAGTTGGAAATGTCCTAATTCTGAATGGAGTTCTGGGGTTACCTGTGCATCCCCACTTCCAATCTCAAACCACTCTTTCAATGTGACAGACTCATCCCTAAAAGTTTTGGGGTGGAAGTGTGTTGTCCATCTCACATTCAAACACCCAAATCACAAGACCTTTCTCCACTGTTTGAGATTTCACCACAGGCACCATCTGACTCCACTCCTTGGCATCCATATAGGGGTCAGGACAAAGGGCAACCCTTTGGATCAAGGCAAAACTCATGCATTTATATCACAGAAGAGGGGAAAATGAAGACAGAAGAAAATCTCTGCAAGGCTACATTTCATCCTTCCCTCAGAAATCTCATCTTTGACCCACTCGTTCCCCTGAGACCTGGGGCAGAGCATAGGGCACATTCTTCAAGCACTCAGTCTAATTCTCAGATGTTGGCCATGCACTGCCTGCTGTAATCAGGGTTGCACATCCTTTCTCAGGCTAGATAAATTGTATTGAGGTTACTGTAAAGCCACTGGCTTCATCGAAGCTGAAACTGTAATAATATGAAATAGTTTGGTACAATCTTAACATTCCCTACCTGACTCTGTTTTGAAAGGGGACTTAGTTGCGCCAAGGTGATTAATATATTTACTTACACAACCAGGGACTTCAGAACTGGCCAGAGCTGTCTAAGTACCACAGCAAAAGCCATCCAAAGAGAGAAAAGGCAGAGACATGCAGAACTGAGAGCAAAATTATTCATAGTCTTAAGCAGACCAGATGTTGCCATCAATCCAATCAAGCACTCTGATTGAATTGCTTGATTTTAATAGGTGAAATACTATAGGAGAAATATTTGCCCAAAGCATGTATGCCCTGAATAATACTATTGTTCTTTACCAGTTTACTGTGAAAGTCACTAAATGGCTATTTTAAATTTAATTTAGTCTAATCAGGAACATTGTTTTAAAGGTTGGTATTGTGCAAGCTGTTTTCTCTTTATAATTTTCTCGTAAGAAATGAGACAGCAAGCTGATTGCAAACTCAGATACCCATAAAATATTTTTATACAGGATATCTTCTAACTTATTCCAGTTATTTATTCCCATTTTAATGATATGTAAGCTTTATTCCTGTCCTGCCTGGAGATTTCTGGAAGACTCTTGCAAGTCATAACAAATGACACTTGAGATAAATTACCATTATCAAAAGAATTGTTTGTTGGGATGGAAGCCAGCACAGAGAAGTAAAAGGAGAATAAAAAATTTTTCAGTGAATTTTGTATTTCCAAGTATTTCACAACTACCACTAATGATATTTGTTGTCTCTATGACTCTCTTCACATACATCTTTCTGTGTTGCCTTGAACCTAATGAAATCTGTTCATCTTCTCTCTTATGATTTGTTTCTAAACTTTGGAAGATGTTTGCAATGGCTGTGCAATTGTATTGTTCCAATCTGTTGAAAACTGGCTTCAAAAATAACATCTGATTGTTCAAACACCATTGCCAGATCACAGAGTCAGGATCCTAAAACAGTGTTTAGTAGTATGGACCACACTTCCCTTTAGACATGAAATATTACCTCAGACCACCATAAATTTACTGAATGCAAACTGAAGCTATAATCACTGATAGTTATGAGCTGTACAACATGATAAAGCAGTATTTTTTTCTAGTGAACTCTCAAGACAGCTGGTAAATGTTCACCTGTATTCATTTGTATCCACAAATCAGCGTTGTCTAGAACTGGGTAGAGAGCATATAGATCAGCTACTTCCCAACCCATAATGTGTGCCATCCTTTGAATATAATGTCACAGGTATCATTTGCATTAAATTCTAGCATCATTTGCACAAAACACTGTTCTTTGCAACTCATATGCCTATCAGAAAATTCTGGTGAAGTTATCTGTATGCAAAGCTTTGCAGGTCGCACTTGATTCCTTCTCCACTATCACTGGAGACATCTACAAGTACTTGTGTTGTTTCTTGTAGCAGATAAGTGATTCTGGTAGGTTTTGTTCTAAAGAATTAAGTGCTGCACCAGAGCCATATTGATTTGCTTATTTTAGATATGATCTGATAGAGCTCGGAAATGTAATCTCTTTTAGCTCTTTTGGAAGAGACATTTTATGAGCAGTCTTACAAGGAAAAAAAACAAGACGAAGTTGCAGTGAGTGGTGGCTATGCTAAAGTCTTGTTTCTGAAGGCACAGCATGTTTCTGAAAAATATCCACACTACACATCTCTCACATGTTTACCATAGGGGCCTAGTTAGCATAAAGGGCAAATAAAACCCAAAATGTGCGGCTCTTGCCTTGTAGCCTAGGAAGACTTCAAGTGTGGGTTATAAAAACAAGTGGGAATTTTGGGACAGATCTGCACAGTCTGTTCTGAATCATAGCACACCAGTCTGTAACTACTCAGTTTGGTGGCTCATCCTCCAAGTATTTCAAGAAAATTCTGAAGAGGAGATATAAAGGTAAAAGGGAGGTTATGTGTGATCATACAAATAGTAAATTCATTAATGACAACTGTTTTGAGACTTGTTAATAATGAAAATCAATAGGATCAAAGTGCAGGCTAGTCTATATTGGGCTCAAATCAGTGGTTCATCACTATGTGTGACACTGAGATATTTCAAAACAAGACAAAAATCTCACTATAACTCATTTTTAAATAACATAATAGCTAGAAAACATCTTCTCAACCCACTAATTTTGGAAGATGCTAGTCTGTGGATTTCTCCAGAATGTTTGTAAGTTGATGGAAGAAGCCAGGAACTGTTTGTCAAGTTTCTGCCTGGGATTTCCTGGGCTGCAATACACATACAGATGCTGCACAGCTGCCTTCTGTGTGAGAGTGAGCCAGATGTGCTCTAGACATGTTGAACTCACAGTGCAAAAGCAGATCAATCGTAAATTCTGCACGAATAGCCCAAATCTTGTTCTGTAATTTAAGGAGCATTTCCACAGGAGAGAGGCTGTTGTGTCTGCTAGTTCCATCCAGGATTCAGGACTTCACTCAACCATCACTTCACTCTAGATCTGCTCTGGCAAGATAATTGTTCTGCAGCTGTTCCAAGGCAGACTGGCAGCTAGATCTCTAACTGTGATCAAGTAGAGTGTGGAGTAAAGATTTTCCTACCTCTTCCTTTCCTAGGCATGCTGGCAGTGTGGCAGGTCTTTAAGGATTATTCCCACATGATCAAAGAGGCAGAAGTAACCACCCACAGTTCAGCAGCTTACATGTTTTGATTCCTCTGTAAAAATGCTTAATCTGGGCTCCAGTGATTAGGCTGTATTTTAATACTGGAACACTCACATTTCTCCCATTTTACATCCTGAAGTAAATAACACCAGGGATGATATTCTTCTCTTAACTTTGATTTCAGTGGTTAAATCACTTAAAATCCTTTGACAGACTTTGTCACAGCAGAGGAGTCCACAAAATAATCTGAAGAGAGGTTAGTCAACTGAATGGAAACTCTGGGATATAATGGTATTGTTCACAAAAGATAACATCGAGTATCCATTTTACACAAAGCAACCAGGAAATGATTAGGCAGATTCTGACATCTTTACTGCAATAGTGATACTTCATCTCATAAGGAGCTACTTCAAAAGACATGAAAGTAAGTTTAGAGATCTCACTGTGAGAAAGAACTGACAGTATCTGAACTCAACTCAATTCGTGTAATTTTTTGAGAACAAAGATCAATAAATGATAATTTCATTATAAATCATTGTTTAATCAGCATTTTGGCTCTTTGAAGAAGTAGCTCAATCCCAAGATCAACATGAGAAATTTTAAAAAAATAGAGTTGAAGTAACTAGGGGAATATATTGGTCATTTAAAACCTATAGTGATGAAATTAATGATTTATAATGAGCTGTAAAAATTCCTGTCTGGAATATTAACTAAAGGAATATGGGTTTAAATTGGGTATAATTTCAGAACCTATCTTAACAAAAAATATGTCAGTGATTTGTCAGATGTCATAACCATGTCTTCAGCATTACTATGGAGGTCTTATACAGGAGCCAGTATAGATTTTGAACATTATTGTCCTTTCTTGATTTGGAATATTTTGAGAGGGTTAAAGCTAAGGAATACTCTCTGTATCTAGGACTGAGATCTCCAAACACCTCTAATGAACCTTGTTGATCATACACAGATCATCATGAAAGATCATACACAGCTATTGACACAGCTTGGATTTAAGAATCAGGCTTGGGTAGGCTCAGTTGTCCTTTGGGGAATAGCTAATATTGACTCTACAGAAAATTTGGCTTCCAGCTTTATCTGCTCTTGATTTCACCTAGGGTAGGTGCCTGGACTACATCCTCTTCCCTCTCTAAGTGATATAACTCTACCTAAGAAGTTATTTGTAGGTATGACTAAGATGTCATGTCTTCTCTTAGCTATTCTGCCTGATTTTTGCATGACAGATATTCATTATATCCTGGATCCATTGTCTAGGTTATAACATGTGATTATAACCCTTGTTTTCAGCCTGTAATAACCAGGCATTTCCACACCAACTGCAGAATGTAGCAACAGAGATGTTCAAGAAGGGTCGAAGGGATTTGAGACAACTGGAGATTTTGTACATAATTTTCAGACTTGATTATTCAAACTTAAGTAATTTTGTCTTTATACAGGAACTGTGATATAAATTACTTTGTTTTGATGCAGCAACCTGGAAATCTCCTTTGAGAAGGATTCTAAATTTTATCTCTCACTATTCTGATGAAAGTTTTTTTGGCCAACTAGCTTTGAGCATAGAGTTGCCTTCCTTAAGTCAGAAAAATGACATCAGAACTAATGAGCTTCACATCAAGGCAGCAAAACTCATCTGTTCACACTGACAATAAATAGCA
Source organism: Acanthisitta chloris (assembly GCF_000695815.1). NCBI lineage: Eukaryota > Metazoa > Chordata > Aves > Passeriformes > Acanthisittidae > Acanthisitta > Acanthisitta chloris. The sequence goes on from NW_008678935.1 coordinate 30,595, forward strand.
CTTCTTTGCTCCTTCCACAGCTGAATATGAACTGTGAATGTAGGACTTTGCTACCCACTGATCAATGAGAAGGGAAGAAACTTTGTGAACAATTCACCTACCTGTGTTCTCTGGCACTTCCCAACCATTTAACATGTACCTGAAGATGAAGGTGACTGGTGCAGCATAGCCATGGTGTACCTAGGGATTACATTTCAGCTAGGATGGCTCTATTTCTGCTTAGAACCCAAAGGAATTGCTGTGACATAAATTGCTATGTACAACACTAAGGAACTTCTCTATACTGATCAATCTTAGGGCAATTTATGTGCAAGAACCATGAAATGAAGCTAAGTTCTTCTGGCACCTAATAAGGGAATGAGATGACATTTTTCTCTGATCGAAAGCTCACAACTCTTTAATTATAGAGCATTGGGCCAAACCCATCTTAATTTCATGCATTTTTAGGTTGACTGTAATGGGGATTCTTGTTCTTATTTGGGTTGAAATTTCATCTGAGCTCCCTGCAAAGCCTTTAACAACTGATCTGCCAGCACAAACATCACTCTTGGTTACCTCTCTAAAGGCATGGCAGAAAACAACCTAACTTCTCTCTGATCAGTGCAGAGGACTCTTATTGCTAACTAAAAGGGAGACTAAATGATGCATATTGTTTGTTACATCATGTCAATGTCTATATCTTGGGTGCTAACAGTAGGTGATTTGCTAACATGTATCGATGTCATTATTTGTACTGCTGCTTCTTCAAAATTTTTTTCAGATGCAGAGTACAGTGTGGGTCTTCAGAGAACAGGTCATAAATTATTCAGGTAATTTGCTGGTCCACCAATTACCTTGGTATTTCCAGAAGGCCTTGCATAAATCAGTAAGTCAGGAAAAAAAAAACCCCACTCAAATTAAGTTTTTTTCCCACTACCCATGACAACACCATTCAATGAATCTCCTTGCTTATTGTGTCTGCAGACTGTCTTTCCCTGACAAGCTGTCAGTATCACAGCAGCCATTTCACAGTGTTGACAGCCCTCTTCTGATATACAACAAGGGACACTGGATGAACCAAAACAATTGGGAAGTGTGACAATGACATCACTCTGCCAAGGAGATACAGTTTGGAGGGCATTGCAGAGGTGATATGCTTTAGTCATCAAGGTAACAACATGTTTGTTAGCAAGAATGTTTTATACTAGCCAGAAAAACACATTCTTTACTGCAGGTCAGATTATACTGTGGTGTGAAATGGTGCAAATTAAAGATGGACCACTCGTCTTTAATAATTAATACCTTAATTTAGAAGCAGAAGTTTGCTATACTCCTAACAGCATTGTTCCTTTCTTTTTTTAATTCTTTTTCCTTTTTGCATCGAAGTATGGTTTTATAGTTCTTATTATTGGAAAGCACCTGTCTTCTTGAGAGCAATATTGACTCAATTTTTATTCCCTTGGGAAGGGACCAACATTTCATCCCAAAACAGTTTAGAAAGGAAGTAAATCTTCCACTGGATTTTTGGATGGGTTTACTTACACAATTAAAAATAAATGAAAACATTCACAGTCCAATTTGAAGTCTGCTCTCAATAAAATGCACAGGGATCCATGCTGGCAACTTCTATTAATACTAATGGAAGTTATTAAGTATGTCTTCCCCAGGCATTGACAGGAGACTTTCCTGCTCATTTGTAAAGTAGGTGGAAGTGAATGATCCTCCTGTGTTATAGCTCCCAGAAATTTGCATTAGGTATGGCTATGAACATTATGAAGGAAAATCTAAATGGCTGATTCCAGAGGATGCTGTGGAAAGTCAGTAGAAGTTAGAAAATCAATGGATGTGGCAGTATACTAGATCAAAAAATGACCTTGGCTGATATTTGTGTTGCAGCAGGTGTTTTCTTTGATAAATGGCTCTGGTAAATCTGTGGGAATGTTGTACCATCCCATCTGAGACAAAAAAGTTTAAGTGCTCCTGATGAACTTTATAAATGCCAGCTAGCAGATGCACTTGGGGGCTATTAACATTTGTACACTTAAAAAATGACAAAACACACATACGAATGAAACACAGAAACCAAATTGTTTGAACTCCTGATGCCCAGAGAGGAGCAGCAGCCTCCACTGTCTGTGGAAGGAAGGGATATGTCTGACATGTCATTAATCAGAAATAGCTTGAATAATTTGTACATAAAATGTCGCAGGAATTTCGAAAGTCATTTTGTGTATTGTCTGTAGAGTTAGATGAATGATTTGTGTGCAGGTATTCACAGCAAGTCTTGTCCTCCATTTTCTTCCTGGTTTTCAGATGTTTGATTTGCTTTTTATTAATCTACACAGGTTTAATCACTTTACCAAAACAGAAATGCATATGTGCTATGTTGTGTTGACTCTTTGAGTTTATTTCCCAGATTATTTTGGTCATATTATGTCTCTTCCCTGGATAGATCAATATTGCTGTGGTAAATCACATAATCTAATATTAACCATATTTTCAATCCTCCACTGTTTACTGGGGTCTTCCTCTTGCCCTGTAGTCACACTATAGCTGAACTCTTTCAGGTTGATTGCCTGCAATGTACTATGAAAGATAAAGATGTAAGATCATACTTATCCATAAAGAACCAACTTGCAGAGAAAGTAAAGGACAATTTGGTAAGCTTTTAGTGAATATAACAGAAAACTTCTATTTTAAGGAGGAAGTAGAATAATTTGAATGCAGCTAACTTCCATGGAAATAAATTAGGATTTCAAAGCATCTGAGATACTGTGGAATAAATATGGACAATGTAATTGGTTAGGCACACTGACAAAGCAAACTGTTCTGCAACTTTAAGGTATGGAGACAACAAAAGACATCAAAGTATTTTAAAATCATTTTGCTGCTAATCCTCCCAGCAGGAGACATCACAGGTATGATACTGATTCTCCTGGCAGAGGTATCACAGAAGCAATTTGCCTTGATACTTTCTATAATGGCATCTCCCCATCTTGTTGAAAATAGTTCATTTCTTGAATATTTTATACTTTCAAAATGAGTATTTATATTTCTTAATAAATATGGAAGCCAGAGTCGATTTTCCTGAATTCTACTCTTTTTGTTCATGCCTTCCAGACCTCCCTGCCTTCATGCAAATTTGAACAGCACTGAAAGTGTCCGTTCATATTACAACCCTTGTATACAGACTTTATCTGTTCAAAAACTTTTAAAACAAAATTCTGATTTGGAAAGCTTTCAGAGCCATAGAGAGCCTTCACTTCCCACCTAGGCAGTAATGAAGTGATAAAAGATTTAGAAGAATGTGGAAATATTTGAGCACAGTGAGACCTTAAGGCTCTGTTTACCATAAGATGCTTCTCCTTTTCATATAGCTTTTGTAAATCTTACATTCATTTGAACTTCATTTAAAGCTTGTAAATTGAGCTGTGCCACACACATACACACATGATGGTGCCATAACTTGTGGGTGTCATGGTTAAGGATTTCTGTTAGGAAAACCTGAGGATGAATTAGGATCATAGAACTGGTAGAGAGATGAAAAAATACAAATTACTTAAGAAAATGAAACTTCTAGTGAGGCCATAATGCTTGGGGTTTGATCATACATGAAAGATTTGCTTTTATTAGAGAACATGAGCCACACACTGAGCTTGAAGTATATTGCATGACTAAGTCAAGTCCAAATCAATGCAGCAGATGAAATGTATTCAGACTTTCCTGGGCACTGAAAGAAATGATGGCTGTGCAGTCAAACTAGATGAGAAAGTATTTGAGATTCTTACCTGTAATACATGAGTCAAATATATCTTTAGATAAGCATGGACATAAAACCCCCAAAATTGAAAGATCTTGTGCTCAGGCACAGAATAGTTCATGCAATTATTTATCTCATTTTCTGCCTGTATGTTCATCTTGTTAAATTATGCTTTTCATTTCAAGCCTGAACAACCCCTTCACCTCAACACCCAAAATTCACTTGAATCTGATTAGTTTCACAGGAGTTTTATGTCAATACAAATCTGGCCTGCACTTGCTGCAAGGACTGATAGTATCAGCCTATGTTCCAAGTAGGCAATGAGACCCTCAGATGGTGGTTAACTGGTACCTGACACATCCTGTGTTTCATCTTTTCACCTCAACAAGGTTTTCCTTGTGATCTTGTAGAAACAAAGTATGGCTCAGCACAATAAATCAAAGCAAATCAGGAGTTAAAGCTCATCTTCACCAGATTGCTATGCCAAAGAAAACTAAAGCTCTGCAGTGAAACAGCACTGCTGTGTGTGAATGCAGCACTGCAAAGCAATAAGAATCATGTGGGGTTTTTTTTTAGTGATGAATACTGTAATCTCTACTTGTCTGGCTTCCTCTCTGACACTGGACAGCAGCAGTCCTAAAATGCATAAGAATAGGGTAAATAACTCCCAGCTAAATCTGAGCTAGGTGAATCTCCTTTGGGGATTTACAGCTGTGTCTGCTTTCTAGGTGTGCTGGTTTGGGCTGAGGTAGAGTTAACTTTCTTCACAGTGGCTAGCATGGGGCTATGTTTGGGATTTGTGCACAGGGTTGATAATGCAGAGATGTTTTTGTTATTGCTGAGCAGAGCTCACACAGAGCCAAGGCCTTTGCTGTTTTCTGTACTGCCACATTGGCAAGGAAGTTGGGGATGCATGGGAGATTGGGAGGAGACACAGCTGGGACAGGTGACCCAAACTGACCAAAGGGATATTCCATACCATAGGACATTATGCTCAGTATATAAAGAGGGAGGAAGAAGGAGGAAGGGGGGACATCTGGAGTGATGGTGTTTGTCTTCCCAAGGAATTGTTACATGTGCTGGGCTATGCTCTCCTGGAGGTGCTGAACACCTCCTGCCCGTGGGAAGAAGTGAATTAATTCCTTGTTTTGCTTTGCCTGTGTGTGTGTCTTTTGCTTTCCCTATCAAACTGTTTTTATCTGAATCCATAAGTTTTTCTAGCTTTTACCCTTCTGATTCTCTCCCCCATCCAGTCAGGGAGGAGTGTGTGAGTGACTGTGTGGTCCTTGGCCGCTGGCTGGGGTTAAATCAGAACACTAGCAGGGAGGAGTGTGTGAGTGACTGTGTGGTCCTTGGTTGCTGGCTGGGGTTAAATCAGAACACTAGGTCTTAAGCAGCATATTCAATGTGAATTATTTCTTTACTACAAAGAAGAAAAAGACAAAAAGAACAAAACAAAATGCAGACCATCCCTATTTGACCTGAATACACTTCCTTTGCCTACTGCAGTTCAGGTATGTCCAGTGAAGGATGCAAGCTAGGGAACAGAATATGTTTCTTAATTTTCCTGTCTTGGGCAAGAGCTGGAAAACAAATGATACAGAGCAACCACAGAGCATTAATAAAAGCTTCCATTAGCTGAGGTGGGGCATCCTGGGTTAGCCCACAGACGCTGTGGCTGAAGAAGGAAGCAATGCAGTTGACAACAGTAATTTCAGCAATTACTCTGTTGCTGGAACAGTTAATAGAGACAGATAGGCAAGATTTGCAAAGTAAAATTAAGCAAAGTACAGCTTTAGGAAACTTTGTTGAGACAGATGAATAATGGGAGTGCTTATTTTGCAGCCCAAAGCTGCCAAGGGAGCCAGGGAGCCACCAGAGCACAGATTGGACTCTGGGAAGAGGCAACAGGTAGTGTTGGGCATGGTGCAGCTCAGGTGGTAGGGACACTGCCCAGTGTGCTGCTGGTGGTGCAGATAAGCATGTATTTATATAGATTACCTACTACATATAAAGTTATATACAAAAGTGTACAAATGTGTAAATAAATATTTTATCTATATATTCACAGCTGCATATAAAATATATTTTCATATTTGTATATAGCAACGATATTTGAACACGTTTAAACAAAATATATCTCCGTAAATCTGTGGGTGAGTAATAAAAACCAATATAAGAGCAAATGAATGGTTAAATTTGGAATAGAAAGTGATGAAACAAAATCAAAAGGCAGGTGCAGGGCCCTCACCTCCAAAGCCCTCATATCTCTGGAGTGGGAGAAATGCCAGATGCAGGGGAAGTGATGGACATGAACAAGATGAAAAATTATGTAAGTCTACAGGCTTGTCCCAGGAGGCCACCAAGAGTCCCTGCACAACCCCGAACAAGATGAAAAACTATGTAAGTCTACAGGCTTGTCCCAAGAGGCCACCAAGAGTCCCTGCACAACCCTTCCAGAGGGGCCCTGGCAGCATGCAGCCCTGAGAGGTCCCTGCTGACCCTTCCCCACAGGACTCTGTGGTGCTCCTGGGGCAGCCTCAGGGCTCTGCTTGGGACTGTCCAGCACAGGCATCACGGCCTGCCAAAGTGGGAATCCAGAACAAAATGACAGCAACAGAAAATGTGTGTGGGGACAGTAAGGAAAATCACCAAGGGGATCACCAGAAGAGACTTGAGTGAAGTTGAGGAAGTATCTTATAGACCCATGAATCAGAAACTTCCAGAGAAGTCTCACATGGAGGGCAAGTGGTAAGATCCCTTGGCCCATGGCTGGGGAGAGCTTACAGCACCTGTGAGACCTTATCAGTTCAGCCCTTTGGCCAATATTGACCATGTAGAAAAATTCAAAACTCTGGGGCAGACTGACAGAAGAGGGAGAAGACACATGTCACAGCATGCACCTGGTGGACAGGAGTGACTAGAGAGGCTGATGAAGGTCATCATGGGGTATTAGAGGTCAAAGTGCCTCCCCAGCCAGTCCCTGTCTGTCCCACAGCATGTCCTGCTTCTGCTGAAACCTCCTCCTTTGCTGGGGAGGACCAGAAGCATCTATTTTTGAACCTTCCCCAGAGCTATTGGGTTCTTATTAGGAGTGTCCTGGTTTTGAATGTTTCCTTGTGCCCCTTGGAAGCTGATGGTGATTAATCACTCTACCTGGTCTCAGTCAGTCTCTGCTTCATAGCAGTTTGCTCAGAGAAATTTCAGGTAGATGTGTGCTAGGATATTGATGAGCTGCTACTGGAGGCCTCAGCAACGTGTAATTTTTGCAGTCGTTCTCCTGCTGGTATTTTGCATCCATGTGTTCACATTCTCTCTCCACTCATATCAATACAATTTTTTTTTTACCATTTTCCACAGGCCTAGAAGATTCCTGGGCTTCTATTTCCTAATGCTTCAGTGTCTGCTGATAAAAAAATGATACCTACCTCTAATGATTTGCAAGTTTTCTTCTCAAAAGTTACCACACTTGTAGTGTTGTCCCTCAAAATGCAGCAGTGTACTATGGCAAACTTTCCATTTTTCTGGTGCAGAGTTACAAATTAATATTGCAATTCACTTCCTTCTATGCAATCACTTTGTCTATAAATTCTGTCTTATCCTGTCTTCATAAACATCTGTTTTATTGGATTCTCATAAGCTTTATGTGGTGCTTCCCTGCTTTCTCATTGTACATTATTCACCTTACATTATCCATGCTGCCTGTCCAGGGATATCATCTGGAAATTCTCTAAATCCAGATTCCTTATGTGGACAGACCACACAAGTTGACTTTTCTTAAGAAGTCAAAGATGTTTCTCAATTACGAGACAAAGTTTAGTGTTTCCTGCCTATCAAAGTCCTTGAGGGTGATATTAAGAAGTCATTTAGATGCTCTATAACTTAGCTCATGCTTTATAAATTGGGGACATAACTTTTCCTTGACCATTAAGATTTTCAGCTTCAGAGGACTGGAATCTCTTATAAGGGGCCAATAAAACACCATATAGAACAAAAGTTCATGATCAATTGGGATTTCTAGGTGCTTCAACAAAGAGGAATAGCAGTACATTGTACTCTGGGATCAAATTGTATAAGGGAAGAATTATAGCACAATCTCTCTGCTATAGCAGTTCACATCTATCTATGCTCTGAAAGCAGAGAAAACTATGAATCATTGTCTAAGGTGAACAAAGTCACCTATGTTTTCTTTGTTCAAAAAGAAAAACAAACCCCACACTGATGAGGACACTGATAATTAGTAAGCAGAGCTCAATTTCTGTAGAAAACAGAAAGGTGATAACATTTTTCTTGCACTGGTGCCCAGAAGAAGTGTTGGTGAGTTGTCTAGTAAAGTGCTCTAGAATACCTAAAGATGAAGATAGGCAACAAGACAGAATTGCCAGAATGGGAAAACAACAATAACTGAGAAACAGGAAAAGGGAGTAAGTCCTATCCTTACCAAGAAAACACGTTAGGTATCAGAAGTTCATTTGAGCAGGTTTACACCACCTTCACATTGGTTGACTAGCAACATAACCAAGAGGTACTAAGATAGGAGTATACAACTTCCTCAAAGTAGATGTGGCTTAAAAATGCAAAAATGCAAGGTGTTCACTATCCCTGACATAAACTGGAATACAGAATTTCTGTGGCTTGGGATAGTGGGTTCTGTTTAGTTTTTGAAACTGCTGTAATTGGGGCTAGAGTTAGATAATGAAGTTATCCAGACTGAAGAACTCCTCAGTGCTTTTTTTATTTTTAAGAAAAGGAAGAACAAGAGCTGCTGTGAATGTGCTATTGATTTCTCTCCTACTGTTACCATGAATGAGAAATGCCTTGTAAAACACTCTCATTTAGTTGGAAATCAGAACTAATCCAGCAAAGTGCAACAGCACCACCACAATGCTTCCAGCTCTGCCAGGGATTGCTTTTGGTCAGCCATACTGGTGAAGTCATACTGTGCTTTTCAGCCTGAACTAGACTCAATCCCTGGATTTGGAGTCAGTAGTATTAATCAAGCTGTATGTATATCACCATCAGCATGGAGCCAAGCCACAGATAAGTAACATTTGTCTGCAGTGGCACGTGGCAGTCATCCACGCCAGGCTTCTCACTTGGCAGCTTCAGGTGGCACCAGATGGGCTGTGTTTGCTTGGAAATTCCTGGGAGGCAGCAAAGCAGATAGAGGATGGTTAATCCATGCAGCCCTTAAGTTAGATCTGCTCCTGTTATCAAGCATCTTGGACTATTTCAAATCTGAAGTGCACTTTTGGGAAATTTGAGGGATGATGGGGTTGTGTTTTCCCTGAAGATTTCATGGGGAATAAAGAACTCATTTTGTGACCTGCACTACTTCTTGGTGAACAAAGCTATGAGTGTCCAGAGTTTTGGACACTGCTCCAGGTGATTTTATCATTTCAAGGGAATATGTTGAAAAAGGAAATGAAAAAGAGTCCTTTACTATTCCAGTACATTTCAAAATCAGAAACTTAATGTACTTTTAGCTTTAAAGACAGAGCTCTGCATCACATTTGTATGATGACTGAACCATACTTATTGAGTTTTAGCATAAATTTTCCTGAGACCTCATCTTAATGGAGAATTTGATGCTTTTGGTAGTGTAATTGTACTAGATGCTTTAAAACCCCATTCA
>NW_008678935.1:40000-47816 GCF_000695815.1 Acanthisitta chloris
AGAAGGGCATAACCAGATGTTGCTGCATATGTGTCTGTTTGTGAATCTCTTTACTTTAGACTTCATTAAAGAAACACTAAGTAAAATAGTGTAATTGTAGAAACAGGAAATTGGGAATAATACAACATTGCAGTTTTATTGTTAAGAGATTTAAATACATAACTGAGCAAATCTACTTTAAAAATTAAGTCTGTGCCTGAACAACAAATTAACCAGATGTTGCTGCATATGTGTCTGTTTGTGAATCTCTTTACTTTAGACTTCATTAAAGAAACACTAAGTAAAATAGTGTAATTGTAGAAACAGGAAATTGGGAATAATACAACATTGCAGTTTTATTGTTAAGAGATTTAAATACATAACTGAGCAAATCTACTTTAAAAATTAAGTCTGTGCCTGAACAACAAATTATTTCTTACTCTCATGCTCTTGCAAAAATAGCACATCACAATTTATTCTCTCTACTCTTACTACTTGTATACTCAGCTGTAATATTGGGTTAGTGTTTAACAGCATGCATAGCTCTGAAAGTGTTCCCAATTCCCATTTGAATGTGTTAAAGAAATCTAAAGGTTACAGTACAGTGCCCTGGACCTCACTGTGCTTTAAAAAGTAACAGCAAAAGGGGTTTAAATTTTACAGAGGAACTGATTCAGTAATTCCATTTTTGTTGTATTTCTTAAATTACAGATTAAAATGCATTACAGTTCAAATGCAGCAGTTTCAATAAGTGTCAAGTCTGTGTAATTATACACACATGAATAGGAAGGCACTTGTAACTCCTCTGACCCTGCAATCTAACAGAATTCAGGGACTCAAGGAATAATTCCATGAGGATGAAAAATGACAACCAGAGTAGCTGTGAAAACCTGTCCATTTACAGAGATTCCAGACAAAACCCTATTTGTGCCAACACAACAGGAACAAAACCAAGAAGCCTCTCCCCTCCATGTGGTTTTACACTCTCTCCATGCCAAAAGTGCCTATACAGCAGCATCATAGCTTTTCAGATTTGCTGTGTTTTGGCTTTAACATTTTCCCACTGGCTTTGTGCCTCTGCCTCTAACAGAAACACACAGCCATGATCTACTCAGTCCTCTTTCTCCACAAACCACGTGGCTGCTTAATTACCCCCCTCCAGATTGAACTAAAAATGTTGCAGCAAAACAATAGCTTAGTATTTCTGTGTAAATTGTGCCACTGTTTTGTTTTTTAGTTCACAGTTCTGGTGGCTTCCAATGACTCAGCCCCTAAGATTTTGCTCTTTCTGGCAGCCTCATCTTCAGACCTAAAAGTCTTTACAGTGGGCACCATCTGCCAGTGAACCTCAACACCTTCTCATCACAGAAAGCAGATTTTGTTCTACTCAATCATCTGTGAACATACTTGTCATGTTGACATCTGTGCTCTTCAAAGTACACCTGAAATTTGAACGACCCTCTAGAATTGTCTTTTAGTCTCCCAAGAAATGGAGATGTGGACAATTTCTTTACTAGTGCCAGTGTCTCAGGTCATTGCTTGAAATAAAGAGGAATACCAAGTTGGTATGAGATGAATCCAAGACAACACCTGCAGTGTTGCTTCACTCTTATTTCAGGGATTCTGGAGTTCCATCACACCTTTTTTTCTCTATGTAATTTTCAATTTCGAGGAAATAAATAGAAATTGTTCATTCTAGGCAAAACTGGGTTATGCATTGAAATTCAATTTCCTTCTGATGCAGCTCTTCAGAGCTGGGCAGGGGATGAATTTGGGAAATGATGAAGTTTCAGGTTAATCTTCAATGTTTATCTTGCTCTAACATGATCACCTGGAGCCACTTCCTTTGAACTAAAAGTCCTTGTTTGAAAAGCATGGGATCTATCATTAAAAATTTACAGTATGAAATGGCTGTGTAGAAGGTATCTCACATCCTACGGGTAAAACAGGATCTCAGTGCCACAGGATGAGCTTTGTAATGCTAACAGTTGCACTGTAGCAAGCAGAAACTCTTCAGTTTTGCCCTCAAAAGCCAGAAAGTCTAACAACATTTTTCATATGAGAATGATTTGGCAGCCTGAACAACTGGAAAAATATATTTAAGGAAATTCCTTAGAAAATTTTCTTTCCCCATTACATCAAAGAATGGCTTTACTTAGAAAGAGTCTGCAGAGCAGAAGAATGTGGGAGGAATCTGAGCATGAAAAAAAAATTCTCATCCAGAAAGGAATGGATTAACAGAATTGATCAGAAGTGTTGAAGAAGTTTTGTTTTGTTCATTGACTTGGGTTTTTCTTCCAGTGGTATTTATTTGTCAAAATTGAAGCCTTTACAAATTTGTGGGAACTTTAGGTGACACATTTTGCTCTCCGAAGTCCACTGAATCAATTATTTCAGCAATATTTCGAAGATCACCAAAGTTCCCATATTAAGATTTGAAAGATAGATGTTTTTTCTGTCTGGTGTGAAAAAAACCCCTCATATAGCTTATCAAAACTTAAATAATTAGAAACCAATCTAGTGTTTTAAATGTTCTGCAGTCAAGTCTCTTTGAGGTTTTGGCTAATACAAATGTCTGCAACTTCTAATTTTCATACCTTTTTGCAAGAATTATTTTCTAACATCTTGACATTTTTTCGTCAATGGGAGAGCTATTTCACACTCACATCTGCTAATTAACTCAGTTATTCTTACTCTTTGCCAATGAGTGATTGTCTCATAGATCTCAACTGCATTATGTATGCCAGAGACAGTCAACTAATCCCACGAACCTAAAACAAAATGGGAAAGCGTTGGAAGATATTAAAATGAATTTATCATTAATTTTTTATTATTAAAGAAAGCTGTGCCTTACTTTTCTCACTCTCTATTGTATTGCATATGTACAAAGTGCTGATATCAGATAAAACACTGTGTTTTAGCAAAGCTAATCCTCTGTTTCCAAGAAGGATGTTGGGGTTTCTAAAGTTAACTTCTATATTCTAAACCACAAAAATACTGCCAAAACTGAAATATTTCTAGGTACAGATAATATTTAAACCCATTATTTTCCCTTATCCTATTACTGCTAATCTGTGCTCCACTGTTTATCTTCCAGTCTGTGTTGGAATGTATGTCTCTGCAATCCTGTTGAAAAAAGCAAGTTCTGCTAAGGAGTGCAGAAATGTTCCCCCATTTGAATTATAATGTCTGTTAAAAATTACAATGCCAGAGTCGTGCTAAGTGCACATGTTCTACCACTTCTTAACCGTTGTGAGTCACTTGTGAGTGGTTCGTTGCAGAAATATATGTGTAACTTTCAGGGGATGGAAATACCACTGCCATGTTACATAAATCAAAGATATTTCAGAATTCAGATCTGAACTGGCTTCCCATACATTTACTGGTAGAATTTATGTTTTTCTATAAAGCATATTGGAGTAATCAAGGAAGAGCTCTAAAAGTATTAGGTATTCTCTATCCAAAACTATGTAGAGGAAGTACTAGTGTAGCATTATAAAAAAAAGCCTTAAATCACAGGGCAGCAATGTAAAGGTTGCTTATATTAATGTTGTATCCTTACATATATATATATTTATGTTTCCCAGATTGGTTCCAATTATGGAACTAATAAAACATAGTATTTCTATATTTACCTTATGGCAATGGAAATTCTTAATCAAGGTTTCACACTGCTTAAATTTAGCTATTTTTCTCAAGTATTTTTTCATGGAAACTTTTGTTCTCTTTGCCCACAAAACTTATTTTTTGAAGAGAACATATTGAGTAAAACTTCCAGTGAAAATGTTTTTTATACGATTATTTATTCTAGGAATGTGGATGATTTTTCTTTAGTTTTCTGATTATTACTTGTTAAAAATAAAAAACGGAAGTAAACTCACCATGAAGTTATGAGTAGTCATTTGGTTGAGCCAAAGTATAGCCCTGTAAAATCATTCTGACATAATATAGCATCTTTTCATATATTTCCAGGCATTAAAACTTTATTTCATTTTCCTAATGACCAAAAGTACTTTTTTTTTTTGTAAAGGGGAAAAAATGTTAGACAATAAAAAGCCTGAGAGACAAAATGTTCACTGTCCACACACGTTAAAATGCACATACATCCTTAGTCTCTTCAGCACCAACAGAATAACTGATGTGTATTAGCTTAACTGTCCATGTGTTAAATTATTCACAGGCTTAAGTAATTTCAGGACTGGGCCATGGTCTATAAAGTGACATGAGTCTTTAAATACTTGGGGGTCTTTGCTCTTTAAACTTGATATGTTATGCCCATAAATATAGTTCCCATGTTTCTTTAACACGTGATGGCACAAAGTTTTACCAGAATGTCTCCTTGCATCCTTCATCTTGCAATTCATATTGAATTGCACTGAATAATGCAAGCATATAGACCTCTATTACAAACTGACTAAAAGTCTATCAAAGTCTGCACTGTCTAATGTAATCAAAATTTCCTTGCTAAATCTGATTCCCTCCCAGAGCTATTTATACATTTGCTAATGCCTCACTTTGTGTTACACTAGATAAGTCACTTTGCATTATGGTTGTGTAGTGTAACATGTCATAAATGGCATAAGCAGGTGTGACATAGTGGAAAGCACTGACTGCAACATGATACTCTAAAGATTTCTGCCAAAATGCTGTGCAATAAAATTCTTACCATTATTTTTCTTCAATACATATCTATGTTTAATATACAGTACGTAGAGCATCTCCTGACAATGAATGAAGTCTTTCTTTTGATTGCTGGTATGAAGATCGTTGGATATGAGCAGCATTTCAAGGCTGGTTTGCAGGGTGGAAGCTGTTAAAATATGTGAGTTCATGTATGATGTATAGGCATGTTATTTTTACTGCCATAGGCCTGCTAGGAACTGTGTTGGATCTTACTCTGGTTTACCTTATTTCACATCACAGACTGGATGACACACATTTGTATTATACCTTGAACACTGGTGTGACAGGATTTCTCCTTACATGTAAAGTGATTTTTCAAGTAACAGGATTTCCTATTACAGACAAGTTTATTTCAACGTGATCTACTGTGTATATGTCTTGTGTTATATGATGATGAAGCCCTCATAGATCATAGAATCATCAAGGTTGGAGGACACCTCTAAGATCATCGATTCCAACCATTAACCTGCACCTTTCTCTGCATAGCCATGTGCATTGTCAAAGAATTGTATATGATTTTCCATTTACCCTTATTGTACTTCAGTTAATTAAAATTATTGTATCTGAGAAAAGTAGTTCTGAAACTTTTGGTATAGCTGAAGCAGCGTAACTCCCCATACCACATAGTGGAGCACCTTGAACCCAGCAGGAAGATGCCTCCATAAAATACACACCTCTCTAGGCCTTGAGTCCCTGACCTTCCTTCATGACTTCCCATAGGTAGTATCCCACACTGGTGTGATTGTGTCCTTTATGAACAGGGCAGTTTTCACTAGGAAAACAGATTAAGGTTATCAGGTAAGTACCATCTTGGTTTAGAGTAATAACCACTTTCAGACATTATAAGTTTAGATAACATTCAGAATAAAGATCTCTATTTTTACAAGCTATTTCTAGATGAAAGGGTTTTCATAGCTGCATAAAATGCATTAGTATTGCTTTAAAGGTTTGTTCACATTGAATGGGATCATAGGAGAAAATTCAAGGGGGAGTCACGTGCTGTTTTGTGAAACTGAACACCTAAAAGACTGGGCTTTGTTAGGCTGGAAAAACAACTCAGTGATTTCATGTTAATTACTGATCAGAGACTAGGACAGAGGTAGTAAATTATTTTTGGCATACCTGATACTGTGTGAAATTCTAGTGTCCTCAGCATAAGAAGAATATGGTACATGTTTGAGCAAGTCCAGAGGAGGCCACAAAGCTGATAAGAGGCCTGGAGCATCTCCCCTATGAAGACAGGCTGAGGAAGTTGGAGCTGTTCAGCCTGGAGAGGAGAAGGTTGTGTGGAGACCTCAGAGCAACTCTTCAATATCTGAAGGACCTAAAAGGAGCCAGAGAGGGACTCTGTGTCGGGAACTGCAGTGATAGGACAAGGGGTAATGGATTCAGACTGAAGGAGGGGAAGTCTAGGTTAGATGTGAGAAAAGAAGTTTTTTCCTGTGAGGGTGGTGAGACACTGGCACAGGTTGCCCAGGGATGTGGTGGCTGCCCCAGCCCTGGCAGTGTTCAAGGCCAGGCTGGATGAGCCTTGAGCAACCTGATCTAGTGAGGAGGTGTCCCTGCCCAGGGCAGGGGGTTGGGACTAGATCATCTGTAAGATCTATTCCAACCCCTAAATTCTATAAGTCTATGATTCTGTGATACTAGGTATGTAACTGGATCAATTGAGCCATACAATGTGATTGAAAAATGTGAGAAAAATGAAAGGGTGTATCATTGTACCAATAAAAGAAACTTTAAATGATGAAAAACTATAAATTTTTCACCGGACTACTGTTACCTGATTACATGGATTATAGCAACCAGTTCAGAGTATGACAAATACCTTTCTGTTGCTTAGATGTGAAAGGTTTCACATTGTTTTTTTATAAGATCTAAATGGGACATCTATACCATAAAGAATTTCGGTACAACACAACTCAACTTCTCATATCCAGTTGCAGAGATATCTGATGTGGTTTCTTTTCTTTAGAAATATTAGAGAAGCAGGAAATTTTAATGAGGCATAGGATTAGGAATTGCTTAAAATAAGGTGATATCATGTGACAATCAAGTAGTTCTCTTTGTACCACATTTTCCCTCAATAAACATTTTATCCCTCTGGAGTGAAAGGAAGAGAAAGGTAGAGAGACACAAAAGATATGTTGCTGCCTGGAAGAAACTGTTAATATAGATAAAACATCATTAAACAGACTACATGGAATATGTAGTGCAATGCAGATAAAATAGCTGCTATATTTATCAGCATTCTCTAGTGTTTTAAAATTTCTTAGCTAAGTCACTGCTTATAAAAGGTGCAAGACTGACAGCAGAAGAATATGAAGTCCTTTGTCTCCATCCTGGAAAAGTACTGAGTAGGCAGCAAAGTCCTGGTTCTCTTTTCCTTTAAAATTATTTGTCATTTGTGTCACTCTTGAATTTACTGCGTGGTTTGATTGACAACAATAATTCATGGAGTATATGCCTCTCTGCACTGTAGTCCCATTATATAGCAAATGAGCAAGGAAGGCAACATTAAAAAATAAAAAGTGTCTGGTTTCTGTAGCTAATTTGTGTCTTTCAGCACTGGACCAGAGAACAAACCTCATGCTTTGGGGAATGCACTGAGCAGGCACAAATCGGTTCCCCAGCCTGGGGGCAGTGAGAGAAGTTGGCACTTGAAGGGTCCTGGGGCTAGAATCTCTGGACAGGCAGCATGGCAAGCAGGCTGCTGGAGGTCTGGAATCCAGCAGAATGCTTACCAAATTGGAGTGAGGGAGCTACTGGCAGCACAGTAGTTAGAGATACCATTCAGACCTTGGAGTCTCTCCAGATACTTCCTCAGGGTGCTACTGCACACACAGTTTTGACGTGTGGACATTTTTCTCCAAGGAAATGAGTTGAAACTGCAAAGGGATCCCATAGATCAGGAGAGAGATGATAACAGTCCCTGTTGCCTATGCCAGAAGTTTAATAGGCATCTTAAATGTTTCTACGATAGATGCTGATCTCCTGCCAGCTGGTGCATAGAGTGCAGTGTGTGCCAGCTGAGCTGGGTGCAACAGTTACATCCCAGCACATATATATATATACATATATTTCTTACCCACTTCATGGTATTTTTCCTCAATTGCCAACATTTCTGGAGTACAGGATTCATCTGCCAGCATTC
>NW_008678935.1:47850-53303 GCF_000695815.1 Acanthisitta chloris
ACTTTTGTTAATATTCTAATTTCACACTCCAGAAGTACATTCTTGTCACTGGTGATGCCCAAAAGGTTAAAAGCAATTGTGAGGAGTTGATGAGGTTTTGTTTCAAACCTGCAGAGAAGAATGCCAAATTTTCTTCACAAAAAGGGAGTCAAGCATTGGGCTGTGGGTTACCCAGTGCCAGAAATGATGGGCTGCAGTTGTCAACCAAACCCTATAGATGCTTAGAGTGAAGCAGATGGCAAATTTCAATACATTCTGCATTATGAGGAATGTGCTTTTTTTTTCCTAATGAGTTGCTAAAATCTGCAATGAAAAAATCGCAATAAGCAGATAAATCATCTGCCTGGATTGTCTGTCACCAGAGGAGGAGGAATCATTTGGCTGCACAGTGAAGCAGCACAGTAGTTGTTGCAAACTATTGATATTTTTTTAAAGAGTTCAGAATGGACCACATGTCTTATAAGTTCAACTAAGCTTGAATGAAGTCCCAAGACATAAACTATACTTAGACAGAATTTTCTTGCCTGAGGGACTCTTCAGCTTCAACATGCCGATTGCTCCTGCAGCCTCTGACACTATTCCATCTGCTCCATCTGTTGTCGTCCAGTTAACACTGGGGGAGGTTACAGCTGTGCTCTAGTCTACTAAAAGTGCTTTCCTAACTTGATTATAAGAGTACTCGTAGAGCTACATGCAGCAGAATGGTCCTTCTGTATTCTAAACAACAGAAAGGCAATTCTTCCCTCTGTTTGGTTTGTGGTTTTTTTTAAAGTAGTTGCTCCCTGAACCTCTCTGCCTGTCAGGTGAGGATCATGACATGGTCTGAAGGTATAAAGCTTTCTCTTATTGCTGGGAACAATATCAGCTAAGGTGGTAACCTATCTTTCTTTTCAAGTAGCAGTTTAAACTCTCTGATTCTTCAACATAGCCAGCATAACTCTCTAGCACTCTCTTTTTATTTCTTGGGACAGGGACATGGAGAGGAAAAGTCTGGCTCTGGTTTCTGCTCTATGTTTCATTCAGAATAAGACTCAAGACAGGTGATTCAGATACAAGGCTGAATTTATTTGAAGGCAGAGTTAGGGCAGTGGCACCTTGTCCCTCTCTGTCTGATCTGGGGTGTGATCTGCTGTCTCTATTGCTGCTGACCCACTTCTATAGGATCTGTCTCCCTAGCACACTGGGTTAGTGTGTGAGAAGTTCATCTGAACCCCGTGCAAAAAATAAGATCTGGAAGTTCAAGGTGAGCCGAGTGCTGAGACTGTTTAACCTCCCAACACAGAGACAGCTTTGGCTTTCAAAA
The DNA here is from genome assembly GCF_000695815.1 of Acanthisitta chloris. NCBI lineage: Eukaryota > Metazoa > Chordata > Aves > Passeriformes > Acanthisittidae > Acanthisitta > Acanthisitta chloris. The sequence continues at coordinate 49,154 of NW_008678935.1, forward strand.
TATTCTGCTCTTTATATTAATCCCTAAAGCCTTTGGATCCCCAGCTCTGTACAGAAGTGTCTGAACACCAACTGTGTGCCAGTAAATTCCGCAGTCATGCAACCCATCAAACCAATGCTACATCCATCCACTGCAGAAACACTGGGAAGGGTGTGTTTAAAGCCAATATACTGTAAGCATCTGATAATGTTTTGATATTATGATGCACTTAAATGATCAGGTGATCCTAAAATGCTTTGACCACACTTTGCACTTCTGTAAATTCTCTGTTATGTTAAGGTATACATTCAGTAGGCTTTTCTGAACCCACAGAGAGTTCTGAGACTACAGCCCCATCTTTCACTTAGCAGCAATATCCTTTCCAACCAACAGTTTTCATTTCAGCTGCCATAAGAAAAAAAAACAACCCAAAACAAGAAGACTTTGGTGTTGTCTCCCACATATGTCCTAACTTGCTTTTCAAAGGCTCTGCAGGAGGTGAAGGGATGAGCAAGGGGGGAAAAAAGTGTTAATTGAAGCATGGGGGTTTTAAGCCACATTTTGATCTTACAACAAAGCCACTGGTTTGAAAGTTGAAAGCATAAAAGCATGCTTGAGTCTCTTTTTACTGTCATTGCAAAAAAATTATCTCCAAAAAAGAAAAATAGCTTTTAGTTACTCCATACTGTCATGGGTGTGATTGTAGTGAATTAGAAAATATGTGAGAAAGGAAATATTTCTTTTATGCAAAAACTCACCTTGAAGAAATTTAATGAGTGAGTGAGAGTTTTTGCAAAGGTTCATTCAGGATTTTTGCATGAGTCTGCAGTCTTGGGACCAGATAGCTGAGAGGGAGTAATCACAGATATGAGTACATATTAAGACTAACTTCATGATGCCAAAAGTTTAAGTGAGATTAGAATCAGTATCTTAATCTTCGAAGCAGAGACCAGCATTTTGCTGAGGAGTTTTGGATCAGACCATATAGACTTATACCTTAATAAAAATCCACATATGTTATCTAACTCTTCAGGAGGGAAGCACAGATATGTGATAAAACCAGAGTTACAACATTACAGGCTGCTAAATGCATTCCCTAAATCTGGAGGAGTTTAGTTCACGAGGAAAAGGCTTTGCATTCCAAGCAAATGAGATCCTGCAGCTCTGTAGGGAATAGCTTTAATTGAAAAGTCACATTCCTTGCCTCCCATGTAAATAAATCAAGGTACTTGAATTTGGTCATGGCCTTTGTCTAGCTTGAGGCCAACACCAGGTCAAGGTAATGCTGTGAGGGTTGGAAATAGCACAGTGAAGTCAACCTGCACATTAATATATTCTGTAGCACTGTAGGTAACACAGAGGTATCTCAAGCTGGGAGAGGGATTGTACTTTGTGCCAAGATGATCTGGTTTGAAATACATGTGTGGTTATGGTTGCTTGAAACATTAGCATTTGCCCTATAGGCATTAGCCCTATATCAAATGAAGCCATGGAAGCCATAGGAGATTGATGTGATATACCTAAATATTTTACGGATGGGTAAAGTGACCTACATTATCCACAGAACATATTAATACAGTAAAAATTAAATGTAGTGATAATGCTGTATTTGATTGGGAGTGCATTTTCAGTAGGGTATGAAAAAACCTAGGAAAAAATCAACCAATCTTAGCTAAACTAAAAATGTTTTTAAGGCAGTGAGATATTATTGCTTAATGAATTGTATTTTAAAAGACAGTTACAAATATATCACCTGCCCCCAATGAAGGTAATGGTGATGTTTCTGCTCTCCTTGGTATTTTCTCACTCTATAAAAAAATACAACCTGTAACTCACCAATCACTTAAGAAAATAATGCTTAATATCTTTAAATTATCATTGCTCCATGAAAAAATAGTGTTTTATTTACTGCTTGCAATACATTGGATTCTAAAGTATTTGGGTGCTGCACAAAGGCAACAAAATACATTCCCAAGTTTAAGATAAGCAGCAAAGTTAGGAGTAGAATTGAAATTTTTTTCAATCATTCCCTGGAAACTTGGAAGAAGATATCTAACTCCCACAGAAAGTCTACTTTATCATGACAGCTGTTTTGCTATTTGCTATGTAGATATGTCCTTGGCCATACCATGGGGAAATATATGATTTTGACATATCTCCAATCCAAAAATATCCTTAATACATTAGGGGAAATCATTAATAAAGTTACACTTTGAAGCTTTTGTATTACATTCATAAGAGGGAGTTAGTTAATCTACTGTATCAAACTAGTTTATACAGTGGAAAATATGATTTTCATAGTAAGAGTTACATTTTGTCTTGAGTCCTCATGGCTATGTATTAAGTGTTTTACTTAAAGAAGTGCTTACAGAAGTTTATGTTACATTTCCCAAGAGCATGAAGTATCCAATCAAATCATGATTCATTTCACTTAGCTTTATAAAATTTAGGCCTGCAACTCTGATCTTTATAGCCAACAGATAGAGGCTGATTTGAGCAAGGTTCTCCACTTGTTTTAGAGAGGATTTTACTCTCATACTTTCACCTAACTCTCACATATCTGAATCTAGATGAATATCATTCCTGTTACTAGCGGAATGGAAAAATCCTGAGTTTGGTTGAAGAGTGGGAAGCCTTCTGCTAGAGATGCCAACAGCCACAGGGAACTCGTTCAAATAGCAAACATTCCCCTTGAACCTAAGAAACACAACTGTCAGGGTTTTTGGAACCAGGAATTTTTATGTCTGAGGAACCCTCAACAGGCAGCATTTCCCCATTCATAAGAACCAGGTCTATGTGTGAAAGAACAGGAACTCTACTATGGAAATTACAAAAACTGCCTGAATGATAGCTAAATGAACTCCATGGTATGGAGTATAATCACAATGCCATCCTGGTGATCATGTGACAGGCAAGTACTCTTAACGGTGTAATTTATTTCTTTTTGAGAATATTTTTTCTTTTTCAGGGTCTTCTATCACATAATTTGGTTCCTGAGTTCATTTCAGGCACGGTATCCTGTGCCCTTACTGTCTGCATTCCATAGATATTCGAGTGCTTTTGGGAGTTCTTTGACAGTAAACCAACCAGACCCACTGACACAAAACTTGCATGCAGTCCACATCAGGGATCCCCACACACCTACAGAGCTGCACCTTTACCCTCACCAGTCTTTAGTGACAAAAAATCCTACATACTCCAAGCCTTGCAATGCCTACTGATGCAATAAAAAAATCTGTGGTTTGCAACACAAGTCAATCCATGCTCAAACTGAATTTCACTTAACAAAAGAAAATCTCTCAGAAGAAAAAAATTAAATTATTGTGTCTCAATGTGGTTACTCCCGAGACAAAGCTACCCCTGAGCCAACTTGAAAGAGGATAGTGCTGATCAGCAAAAGCATTTTCCACTCTTCACCAGTTTGCTTAGGGCTATGGTTAACTCCTTGGGTGGGATGCATTTAGCAGTAGGGATGCAACCTAAGGGTGTAAAGTGTGTTGGTAGTGCATACCCAGCATCCTGAGGTGCAGGCAGACAGATCTGTCCTCAATTCTTTGCACTGTGCTGCTCAGTAGTGCTGCATTTACTGTTTGGCTACATTAAAAGGCTGCACAATTCAACAAGTGATGGTGCTTATTTTCCATCATTTTGGCAGTGAAAATCCTCACAGATGTACATCAATAGCATAAAGGGCTTTGAGGTGGAGGTGATAAGGAAGTGCTACTTCTCAAAACCAAAAATTATTCTTTTTCTCTTGTTTCAATTATGCTGCCTAATAAATTCCGAATTTCTCACTGTTTATGATAATTCCCCAAGTGTCTCAGGGATGATCAAGAAGAAAACTCCTCAAAAAAAGCTCCCTGTTGAAGCTATTCACAGTCTCTTGCTCCTACTTGGTTGTGGCAGAAAGCACCTACTATCTGGAGTTCTAAGAGGAGATATGGTGACAAAACCCCAATGAAGAAAGGTTTTTTCACTGAAAAATTCTGTTTCAGAAACACTGGGATATTTTGGATAAAATCTTTTAATTTCTAGGACATTTTCAACAGAGTTTTAAATGGTATTTAATTTTCTTTATTTTTTTATTTTTCAGTAGAATCATAGAATGGTTTGGGTCTATCAGTATTTTTACTCTAAGGGTGGTGAGACATTGGAACAGGTTGCCCAGGGA
>NW_008678935.1:53343-60970 GCF_000695815.1 Acanthisitta chloris
GATGAACCCTTGAGCAACCTCTAGGGAGGAGGTGTCCCTGCCCATGGCAGGGGGTTGAGACTAGATGATCTGTAATGTCCATTCCAACTCCTAAGTTCTATGATTCCAACCCCCTTGCCATGGGTAGGGATACCTTTCACTAGATCAGGATGATCGAAGCCCCATCCAACCTGACTTGGAACAGCCACAACTTCTCTGGGCAGCGTGTTGCAGTGTCTCATCACCCTCTGAGTAAAGAATTTTTTTCTTTAATGGAGAAAGCTTTAAAACAAAATTTTCTGGAGAAGAGAACCTCACTCCATCCCACTCCTACCAGTTTGATGCCAGTACCTATTTTTAGTTTGCTCTCTTTTAAACATTATGTTTTAATTTCACTGAAGCTTCAATTATTTAAATTTTTTAAGGGTGATTTTAAGCTGTATCATTGCATGCTACATTTAGAGTGACAACATGAACCATCTTGACACCAACAAAATAAAGCATTCTGATGAACTGCAGAATTCTCTGAAATGAAATGTTTTTGGATCTTCTTCATTATAAATTTAGAGATGGCTGTAGTCCACTGAGTTTTAGGAGAAATATGAAAATGTCAGACTCTTTCACTGGAAGAAAAATTGTTAACAATGATCTTAATAGGCAGAGAAAGCAGTTTGGTATCTGTCCACCCACTGGTGGGAGTCCATTACCTTGCAGAGTGCACTGCCTTCCAGCCTTAGGCAGAAAAGGATTGAGTTGCCTTGCTGAAATCAGGGTTGTCCAATACCAGTGTCCCAGTGCACACTCTTGTCACTCACTATGTATCTGTAACCAGAAGGTTTAAGGTAGTGTAACTAAAGAATGCAATATATTCTTTGGCATCTATCCAGACTGGGAAGACTGAAGAGAGGTGAGGTTCATATGTAAATTACAAGGAAGAAACTCTCCCTGTAGCCCTAGGAATAGGAGTCACTTGAGAAACACAACCAAACCAGTTAATGCTGGAGAGTTCTTGGAGGATATTCAGCTCTGTGCTGAGGTACTGCATTATGCTTGAAATTGTCCCTTAGGTTTTATAAACCACATAGACAGAACAGAAAAAGGAGTAGTCAGGGGGAGGCACTTTTGGGATGGGAGTTTGAGACATGGGGAGATGGAGGTTTCTTACAGTGATAGAACTGTCATGACTCGTCTCAGAAGAAGCTGAAGGGAACAGACAGCCTGATGTCCCCAAGCACCTTGGCACAGAGCAACCCTCAGTGTGGCAGGTGGGTACATATCTGGGCAGGAGACTGTCCTTGCAACTGCAAGTCATGAAGTGTGTGTGTAGACTGAGGGAGCATCAGGAATGCTGCACTACAGTTTCTCTTCATGAGTTTTAGGCAGAGAAGGATTTTCTCAGTTCCTGTGATAAATCATTATATGTTGCTACTGTGTGCAGGAAAATGTCTGTTCAGCTCCTCCTCAGAGGAGGTGGCATTTCAGGCAGGTGATCCCTGTGGCATACTAAGTCTGATGGCTTGTAAAGTGCTCTGGAAAACCTTCAGAGGAGAAACTGAATATTTAAATGGAAATGGTTATTATTTCTTCCATCTTTTCTGTTCTACCTCATGCACACCTTTTGAAACACAGGTACTTTCATAAATCTTGATTAAAATAATGTCTAAGCTTCTTCAAAAATGTTTTTCCTGCTAGTTGGTCACTTTAAGTAAAAAAAACCAAACAAATCCTGTTCTTTCAAAAGAAAGTGCTCTTGCTTCACAATTCTTATTGTCCCTGCCTGAAAATATCCTACTAATCTTAAAATAAAGCACATTGGGGATCCATAAAACTTCAAGGTATGTAATATATTTCAGAAATAAAGTTCATAAGCTCTGGTTTTTTGAGAAGCAATATTTGTAAGCACAAGACCATTCTGCACATCACTCCTAAATCCCTCTAGCATTCACAGCAAAAGCCAAGGGAAGAATCCAAAGGAAAAATCTGTGCAAGCGTCAGCCTAGGACTGCTCTGCCATGAATTCAGCAGCACAGAAATATTGCAATTCCTTTTCCTTCTATTCCTGTGACTCAGTGATCCAATTTATGTAATCTATTTTAAGACTACCAGCAGAAGGAAGTTTTTCTACTGGTTTTGGAGAAGGTTCATAGCAAAATACTGCAACAGCTGTCTAGATACAAGACATGGCTGTGCTGTGCAAGTGTGTGGACTATAAACAAGACTGTCAATTTGGTCTACTCATTATATCATGGGAAAAGGTTGGCAAATTGAAAACATCTCATTGCAAGCTTATTGTGTAGAAATATTCCTTCACTGAGCTGAGGTTTCCCCTGGGCTTTGAGGTCCACAGTAGATAAGACCTTCTGTAAGTACAAAGCCATTTCTACTGCCTTCATTTTTAAATAATACCCTGAGGATGATTTCTGACCCATTTGCTGTACCTCTGGAGAATGTGCTAAAGAGGTTCAGGAAGAGGCCAGTCCTTGTTTGACTTCAAGGTTTTATTCTTTCCTGCTTTGGCCCTTTGAAATGTGACATGTTGTGGCATGGCCTGAGGAAGGCACAGCCTGCTCTCTTGGTGCTCCTCTTTGTGAACCTGTGTGGGTGGAAACTGATGCTGAGAAAATTTTGCTTTCATGGGGATGCTTCATAGAAGCAAAGAGAGACAGCTGGAGCTGTCAAACCACACCTTTGAGTCTTGCAGCAGGAACACTATGGCAAGTGTAGGACTACTGTTAGCCATCAAAGAATACATCCTCTCTGAAAAGCAGTGAGAGTACCTGACTCTCCAGTGTCAGAGCCACAGGCTGCCTTCATACCATGGTAGCTCATGTGCTCTCTACACTGCAGAGCATTAAGCAGCAATTAGCAATGTATGTTGTCTACTTAAGGATGCAATCTTGTTGCTATTCAATTGTAGAACTCCTACTGGATCCAGTACTGAGTTTTGAATTGTGATGGAAATAACCATTACAGAAAAAGTAGTCATTTCTTCCTGGAAGTTTAATCAGCTCAGTCATGATTACGGTACATCTGTTGTTACTAGATTATTTGCTAACACACGCGTGCCTGCACACACTCTGATAAAATAAGGACATGCTGGCATTTCTCTGAGATGTTGACAGAAAGACAATACATGCAGGCTGAGGCATGAGGCTCCTCTTCCAACTGTATTGTTGTTTTAACTCCTTGCATTATCATTAAGGACTGGGAACACATGAGGTCAGAACCACAGGTTATTCAGCCTTATGACTGCTCTGATTTAGAATGTTCTTTGAATGTTTCATTGCAGAAACAAAAGGGAATTCTTGAAATAGTGCTGAACTGGCCACTGTGTATCATTTTGTCCATTCAAAATGCTGATTTAATTCAAACCATTGCATGTGGAATGCTAGCTGATGAATTTTATTCCTATATACATCATCCTAAAGCTTCTGCTCTGTGTTTAATTTGCAGTGAGTAGGCAGATTACTTTTTATTATTTACTCTAAGACACAGATTGTTATTTTCAGATGCCAAAGCATGGCTGGTTTGCTTTGTGCTTTACACAAATACCGAAACAATTCAACATGAGAATTCAATCAAAGCACAATTTCACCATGAAAATATCTCTAATGTTACACCTGGTTTATATTCTTCAATGATTTTATTACGTAGTATAAATAGACAACCACCTACAGATCAGTAATGGCATTTTGGGGAACCCTTAGATAGTCTATATCTAATTCTGAATGCCTGTGAGATAGTATCTGGCTTTGTATGTTAGACTTCCTAAAGCAAATGATATTTAATTAGAGCAAAAGAAATGTTTGAGATAAAGCACCAAGTGCCACAGATTTGTTGTAACTGTTCCCTGCAACTCATTTCTCTATAGCACTTCCAGTCAGGAGCCTGAGGATGCCAATTTAAACTCAACAGAATGCTAAAGAGGTGACTGGAAAATTGCAAACCTCTCATCAATCTGCTGTGCTTACTTTCCCACTGAAACCATATTGCAGATTCTGCATATGCTCATAACTTAAAATAGACCTGGAAATGGTAAAATACTACAAGTCCAGTGATGAATATATCCCCAGATGTGTTCAGACCATCTGAACATTTCTGTTTACAAAGCAGTCAGCAGCATTGTTTAACAAAGTATAAATCAGTGTTGCCTTTCCCCTTGATAACTGTAAAAAGACAAAGTTTCATATGATCACCATAATCACAGGTTTATTACTTATGGAAAATAAATGCTTGGCACTGATCCCTTTCCAAGGTGATAGAGGGTAAAGCTACTTAAGGGATTGATCAGCTAAACAGAAAATCAGCTCTTGCCTGCACAACAGAAGTTCTGCTAGCAAAACTCTGTACATCCTAGTTGGAGGCAATGATTTAGAATTAAAGCTGCATAAATAATAGTGGATTCATTGTGGGATAAGCCAGAATGTTTTGCTTACCTTCAGAATAAAGGGTGAAATGCTTCATTTATGGGTTATTTAACCTTTAACATAAACATTTTTTCTGTATTTATTGTCAATTAAAAATTGAAAGATGAAGTGTGAAAAAGAAGTTAACCATTTTAGAAATGTTAAGAAAAGTTTCTTACATGAAAATTAATTTGGACAATGCTCTCAGGCACATGGTGTGATTATTGGGGATGTCCTGTGCAGATCCAGAAGTTGGACTAGGTGATCCTCAAGGGTCCCTTCCAACTCTGATTATTCTGTGATTCTGTGATTTTAACATTTCCATGGAGCACCACCATTACCTGCCATTGTCATCAGGGCTGTGGCTGAGTCCAGCAGAGGCAATTCACATGGGAACTGCAGTGGCTGATAACTTGGGTCAGAGGACCCATTTATATTCACTTTTGATTCAATCTAACTGTTAGAGTGCAAGAACTGTCCCCAGCCACAATCTTTTCTAGCTGTAGGACTAGCTGGTAGTATCACTCCCATTTGTACCTGTGTGATTTCCTTGCTTTCCTGAATGATAATTTATACAGCTGCAGTTAAAACAATGACAAAAATGGTGCCAAACCAGCCTGATTTTTCCTGAGACTACTTGTTGTGCTTTGCCTAGTATATTTTTAATCTGAAGATTGTTAATGTTCCACCATATCCACCATACTGTTTTTCACAACCTAATGAACTAAGCTTTTTCACACATCCTGATAACTGTCCAACACATCATCTTTCCTCTTTATATCCCATTACTCCTAATTACTGTTTTGTGCATCTCACTAAACAAATACTCAACATCTCTGGGATTTTATAAGCCAATTAATGTTACACATTGCTGCCAACACCTTTTTTTTTAACTCACACTGTTCATGTTTTTAACTTTTAGCCTTTATATTATAATTTAACCTTTCAGCTGCTACAGCAATTTTGCTGCTTTGTTCTGAATGCTCTCTAATTTTACCACAGTTTCCTGGAAATCATGGATACAATCCCAACACTTCAGATGTGAAGATACTAGAATTTCCTAGGGAAGATGTATGAGTTTGTTGCTTTACTCTATGATGCCTTGGTCTTTGGAACAGAAATCTTCTAAGGAGTGGCTGAGGGAACTGCAGTTGTTTAGTCTGGAGAAAAGAAGGCTCATGGGGAGAACTTAACTCTCTCTACAACTACCTGAAAGGAGGTTATAGTGTGGTGGATGAGAAAAATTGCTTCTCCCAAGTAACAAGTGAGAAGAAGAAACGGCTTCAAGTTGTGCCAGGGATGGTTTAGATTGGATATTATGAAAAAGTTCTTCATGGAAAGGGTTGTCCAGCAGTGGAACAGGTTGCCTAGGGAAGTGGTGGAATCACCATCCCTGAGAGTGTTCAAAAAATATGTGAATATGTCACTTGAGAATATGTTTCAGTGGTGACCATGGTGGTGGTGCAGGATTGATGGTTGGACTTGATGATCATTGATGTCTTTTCCACCTTAAGAATTCTAAGAGCTAGATAATTTTGGAGTGTCCTGATAGCACTGCAAACTCTTTGCCTGATTTCCTGCTGCTTTGGGCCTTCTCCTATCCATTTTACACTGGTGGTCATTGAGTGAGCAACCTGACAAACACATAGGGAATGTGGTTTTTGCCTCTATATGTATGATCCGAATGTTTTTCCATTCCTGCATGTCAATCCACTGTGTGAGCATTTGCAGTATTAAAGACCAACAGAAAGGATAAGGTAATGGAGACATTCAACATAAGGTATCACGTGCTCTGCTAGCCTGTTGTAGGACTTCAGACGTTCCTAATAAAATGCAATCAGTAACAAATTTGATACCTGCATTCATACCTGAGCGTTAGCAATAAGATATGAGTGTAAAGTGTGATGCAGGAAGTTGGATTTTTAAAGCTCATTGAAATAGCTGAATTCCCTGATACAAAAGAGCTGAACCTTCGTTCATGCCCTGTGTTAGAGAGGAAAAGAATCAATTTTTTATTGAGACCAATTAAGTTCCCAGGACAATCTTGAAATTGCTTAATATTTAATAAGATTAGCATTTCATTTATTGAATATTTATATCAATATTTACATGAATTACATATAACAGTTATTAAATAACTACTGAACAATTGTTTGTACAGCTAGTAGGTAGAAAGAGTTACTTTAATAGCCTGGCATTTCTCCTGTGAAGGAGCAAGCTATGGAGTTTAGTGCCTTATTGCTCCCACAGCAGTGGCACAATGTAAAAAGTGAGGTTTATTGCTGCAAGAAATCTTGTTGACCAAATGTAGAATGCAGTTTTCATTAAAGCCAGAAATGAAACTTCTAAGATCAGGTCCTGGGTAGCATCCTCTGTGAATTGGTATTGATCCTAGATTCCCCATAACCCTCTGCATCTCTGGATAGGCTGTAATGTTCAAGCCGTTTTCAGTTAGTGGGATCTAAATCTGTTCTGCAAGTAAATTAACAGAAAGCTAGTGGTCTGGTTTATCAGCTATTTGCATTCTAAAATGTACAGGTATCATTGCTAAAGACACATCTAGATAAGGCTCAGGGCAGGCTCAAGGTGTTTCATCAGTCCTCGTGCACTGGGGGAGCTGTGAGGGAGGGGAGTGGGAGCAGTGTTTGGAGGCAGAGACCCTACCAGCCCTGAGGACAGGGGTTTCTCTGGCCAGCAGAATCTTGCCATTTTTCTGGTGGAGCTGGGGACCCAAAACAATGAACATGGATAGTAGTTCTGTAAAACCCTCAGTAATTATTCATAGGTACGCTGGGATTCAGAGACCACAGTTCAAACAAACAAACAAACAAACAAATAAAACCCCCAAAACAGAAGCAACGAAATGCACGAAAAATCCCCTAAGACTGATGCAGCCAATTGTTTAGAGTAAGCTGGCTTGGAGAAGGGCTAGAGGTGCTGAGCTGTAAACCACATAGCCCTGCACAGGAGATGGACACTGTCCCAGGCACTGAGATACTTGAACCCCTGAGGTGTCCTGAGGTCCTGCCTGGCCTTCAGCTCTCCATCCTCCCTATTTCACACTCATAGAATGTAGCAGTGCCATGGGATCTCCCACAGCTCTGCTTTCTCAAGGCCTGTGTGTCATCTAGGGTACTCTGCTGTCAGTACTGGAAAATCAAATTACGGATGTGACAAATGGGAAAAGTCAAGTCCTCATTGTCCAAATTGATCTGGGGGGGGAGGGAGGTTGCACCTCTTTC
>NW_008678935.1:61004-63501 GCF_000695815.1 Acanthisitta chloris
GAAGATGAAGGAGTAAATTATAAGCTCTCAAGAACAGCTCCTGTTATCTGCATTTGCAATGAGTGGTACCTCAGGGTCCTGCAGTGGCTGCAGCAGTTCAGTGTTAATGCAAAAATGATGAAGTGGGGACAAGCTTGGATAAGCATAAGTCGTTTTGGACAGTGAGAACATATTCAGCTTTTGCCTGCACGAAGGTTTGATGAGAGACTACTCTGATGAAATGCTAATCATCATATTTGTTTCTATAATATTTGCAAAAGCTTCCCACAAGTTTCTGCTTTATCGACCTGCCATTTCCAGCATCCCATGCAAACCAAGACTAATGGTTATATTAATAAAAACTGAGTTCAGGATGATATGATACATTCACTGATTTTCTGCATAGTAATTAATTGATGTCTTTTGGTAATAGACCTTATATATTTTAATGGCCTTGGCTGTTATCCATCATTGGTCTATATATTTCTTTAATATGAGACTATCTGAATGTGCCAGTTAGAATTTTTTCTGTATTTGTACAGGCTGTGTCAATTCCTAAAGTAATAAGAGCACTGTTCCCCGTGGTGTGGTGTTCATTGTCTGTATCTGTGGCAAAAAATTAGAAATGTGTTTTCACTCACACATTTAAGCAGACTCATAAACCCAAGAATATCTTCTTATTCACAAGAAAAACAAAGCTCCCAATGGTAATTTGAGTAATGATGACTAGGTGGCTGATTGATACATAAATTAATTCTGTGAGCCTGGCTATGGTATGTCAATGAACAGCTCATCATTTAAAATTTTGACATTTAATTCTTTTTGCTTTCTCTATTCAGCTAAATAAGGACTAGAGAGAGGAAATTCTGCATGAATGGTCATGGATAATAGCAAGAACCCTATTCCAATTAAAAAGTCTGTAACCAGCTGAATCTGACAGATACCCATCAAGCAGTGGCAGCTCTTTTCTAGCAATTTTATTCCTTAGTGGTCTCCAGGCATGTTAAATTTGCATGAAATCTATGCAAGTTATAAAGAATCAGGTGGAATACATTAAGAAAAACCAATAAAACTTAATCAAATATTACATTCTGAAGGCTAAACAAAACTGCAGATATGCACCCATGTGCCTCTAACAGCGTGTCTACAAGGAGCTGCTATTGCAAAACACAGGAAGAATTACACATTGGAACACAGTTATTATTCTGCATTATCTTCCCAGCTTCCCCTCAAGCTCAGAGCTGTAGGCAGAAACACAGAAGAGAAAAGTGTATCTGAGCCCTGCTTATGATTTTGGTCACTGCTGCTAATGCTCCTCCAGAGGCAGAGTGGAGTAGGCACAGTGATGGACAGATGGGAGGGGCAGTAGCCATTGGAAAGACCACAAAAATAAGGATGTATCCTGGAGTATTCTGTCTGCAGTGCTGATGTTCTCCATGCAGAACCACTGCCATGCACAGGTACACTTGGCTGAATTGACATGGGCTCAAGCAGTCTGAGAATAATTTGAAACAAAGTTGAGTAAATATTGAAGTTCAGAGTTTGGATATTTTCTTCTTTTTTTTTTTTTTTCCCCTCTGGTTTCTTTCAAAACTTTGCTTTCTTTAAAAAATAGATGCCATTTTTCTTAACACTACCAGATTTACACTTTTTGATGTCAGAATTCTATGAAGCTTTATGAAAAATGGTATAAAGCTAAACTCTTTCTTTGCTCCCCAGGTTGTACTATAAAATCTGTTCATTTCAGAGAAAGTACTATAACAGGACACAGGAAAAAGTAAAAAGAGAAAAATTTCTAAGTTCTCTCTGTGTCTGAAATATCTCCAAAGTCAGGTACTGGCAGACAAACGAAGCATATCTCTTCCAGCATCTCTGCATCTTCCTGCCAGAGTACTTGATAAAGTACCAATAAACGTAATTGCCATTGCATAGCACTGATACAAAGGGCAAAAAATATGTGCCCAAGTATGGCTCCCATTTTACAGTGAGGTACTTACGCATTCTTCATCATTCTGTGTACTATATAATCAGGAGCTGCATCTTGGAATTCACAGCAACTCTCATCTATGTGCTGAACATTTATGGGATTTATTGCCATTTTTATAGATATGGTAAGTAAATATAAACTGAGAAAGTGTCATAAAATATAAAACTCATCAGCAGATGCTGATTAAGGAGAATTATTATATAAGCTTCATATATTTTTTTGCATTTAAAGTTTGGCTTTGCTGTGGTTTATTAGAAAATGCTTCATATGGGAAAGGTATGATATAGCAAATATAAAATTGACAGGCAGAGAGTGGGATACTGGAGATAATAAATGGCTGATATAGACCAAGTAGACTGTTGAGTCTATAATGCTGAGTAGACCTCACCAGCTGTGACCATTGCATCTATAATATGCTACAGACATCCCCACAAGGTGTGTAGCAGGAACTCGTATCGCCCCTGTCCAGTGTGAGGTCTAAATGAAAGCAGATGACAGAAGGGATTTGTGGAGCCCAATGGGAAACTCTTT
>NW_008678935.1:63519-68360 GCF_000695815.1 Acanthisitta chloris
TTGTTCACTAGAAAATAATCAAAGAGGAATATTGCAAGAGATTATTCATTGTGACCCACTGTGCTATGAGTGGCACTTTTACTGTAGTTTCAGACTGTGACCAGGCTCGTTGGAAATGATCACTTTCATAGAATCATAGAATGGTTGGGGTTAAAAGGACCTTCTGGTTCCACCCCTCCTGCCATGAGCAGGGACACCTTCCACTAGACCAGTTTACTCAAAGCCCCATCCAACCTGGCCTTGAATACTTCCAGGGATGGGATGGGGCATCCACAACTCTGGGCAGCCTGTTCCAAGGTTTCAGCAGCCAAGAAATTAAACATTGTTTAACTCTATTTTGGTTTTATACAACAGCTTCACTGGGTCATCCCACAACATGTCAGGAGCTGAAGGGTACAGCAGAACCTCATACCCCATAGAAGATGATGGAGACATTCAGAAGGCAGAATGGGAGATGTTTTTGAGGGTATCAGGCTTTGTTGCCAAGGCCAAAGGGACTTCCTTGAATGAATCCTACCAGCCCATGGATAGATTTTACAGTTGTGTTCATCCACCATATTTTCTTATTGTAAATATCAGCCTTCAAAGGCGAGCAGTTCAAAGAAGAGGTGTTGCTGCCTGGACTGTTTCATTTGCAGTGCTGAACATTTGTTTCATGCCTTCGCCTGCTAAACATGGGGACTGAGGAAGGTTGGCTGTGAATCAAAATGGGAAGCAGGGTTTGGGGCCAGAATAGCCGTGCAACAAACTCCTGTTTCTCGAACCTGTCGAGTTGAGATGCCACAGAACACAGCTGTCTTTGCAGACACCTGCAAAGAGCTGGTGACTGTGTCACCAGAAAGAGCCTGTGCTTCTGCAGCTGAACTTGTAAGCTATTTGCTGCATTAGGAGCTACACACTCAGCTATAAAAGTAACCTAATTGCTGTTGGACAGAAGCATTAAATACACAGTGAGTTAATTTCCTGCAGAAGCAAATACTACCCATGTGCAGTTTTACACTTAGAGGGTCAGATGTTGCTGTGTTAAAATTATACAGTTCAAAAGAGATTGGCTTTCTTCTAACCCAGAGCAATTTGGCTCCAGCATAGGATAACATAACCAGCAACACTCCACTGCAGCACTGACTCAACTGCAGTACTCCTCGGTTACTGGTCAGTATAAATCTACAGCTGAGGTCTTGATCCAAAGCCATGTCTCTGATGCTGTTTCCAACAGGCACTGACTCAGGACCTAAAAAAGAAACCCATGGTGAAAAACCAGAGAGTTGAGCATATGTCCTACACAATACAGCTGACTATTCCTATGCTCAGCAGCTGATAGTGTAGGGCTGCAATATTGATTTGTGTTACTGTACTTTATAGCTAGTATGTTACAAGATTAATTTTGTGCTACTCAGCATCTGCTTTCTCCTTGGGAAGTTTTGTAAAGAATTCTGCTGACTATAAAGAATTGACTTTTTCATTCTTTTTGCAAACTAGCTGAACAGATCCTTTATACCCTGCCCTTCCACAGTATAGCATGACAGATACTGCTAAGATGATTATACTGTATACTTACATGTGTTTCTGTGCTCACAGGCTAACAGCTAAAGTCTTATTAGTATAGGTCAGAATATTTGTTCAGTCTTTCTTCTCTCACTTAGTTCCAGCCAACATTACTGTGATGGATTATTATTCTGCTGGGGTAGGCTTTGGCTCCTGTCCAAAAAAATGATATAAATCTATACACTTTTACAGATAAGGATT
This sequence comes from Acanthisitta chloris, assembly GCF_000695815.1. Lineage (NCBI taxonomy): Eukaryota > Metazoa > Chordata > Aves > Passeriformes > Acanthisittidae > Acanthisitta > Acanthisitta chloris. The sequence goes on from NW_008678935.1 coordinate 65,266, forward strand.
ATTTTCTTCCTTCATTTACTTGTACTTTGAAATGGGAAATAACAGGGACTGGCTATGGGTAAAAGGGTGGACATTCAGTTCAACAAATAAATGTAGAAATAGCTCAGTAATAAAAAACTGTGTGGCTAAAAAATAAAATTTGCCCAGATGGAGTTTGTTGATTTAGGTCTCTATAAATATCAATGAAGTGATATTTAATACTGATATCTAATACCTTACCACTGAATCAATATGGGTAAGATTTTGAGTACCGCTGATTTGGCTGTGCCTTCCTTTGGGGGTCATTTAGGAGCAGGCAGTGTGTGATGGATGGCAGGCAATGTAATGGGTATTTACACAGCTTAACACCAGCCACTGCAATGGGCAGGGCTAATTTCAGAGAATAATGGGAGAAATAAGTTGAATCATTCCGAGTTCTGACATCAATTCTTTTCCTTTGCCTCAAAGGGAAGGAGCTGTGACCCCATTTGTCTCTGGACAGAGCAGTTTTGTGCTGGCTTTGAGTGAGACTGTGCTTCATTGTAGTGTGTGCTTTTGTGCCTGCACTGTGCAGCAAGACATAGACCTCATCCTCTTCAGTTTAGCTGCTGAAATAAAAGCAAGAGCAATGTGAGAAGTACATGCTCAGTCAAAATGAGAAGAGGAAATGAAAACATGGATGCTTCTTGAAGGTTAACCCAGGCTGTGTCTCAGAGGCAGCAGCAATGACAGATGCTTCCAATGAACCCTGAATGTATCTCTCATTAATGTCCTTATAGAGGTATTTCCTCTACCTTGCTTCAAAGTTGTTCTTATTGAGTTTTATGGCAGCAAAAGCACTGTTTTATTCTTTCAGGAGTGCCTCGTGGTGGTAAGGCTGAGAGAAGGGCAGAATTATGGTGCCAAAGATTACAAAGGCTAAATCAGATCATCTTTGAACATAAACTATCGTGCCTGAGGTTTCTGCAGTAGAAGTATGCTGATTTAAGCCCAGTCCCTTTTAGCTGGGAATGTGCCCAAAGGCTGGAACTGGATGACAAATTCTATGGGGAGTTTTCTGTAGAAATCTGGAAGTATGCAGGTTTTAGTCCAGAGAAAACAGAATAACTGCTCTTCTCCATCAAAAATCTGTGTCCTTCCCATAGCATAGACTGTACACCACGGCACAGAGAGCAATTCAATAAAGTTAGCAGTGTGTGAACGAAATTGTCAGGGTCCTTATCTCCAATGACCAAAATGTACATGTAAGTAATCCTTCAACCCTGGACATTGTAAATAAAAAAAGGTCAGGAAGCCTTGGCAAAGGATCTATGGCAATGTACTATGATCTGGGTAAAGGCTGCTGTAAATCACTTTGTCTGACACATGTTCACAAGCAGAAATGGTTTAAAATCACTAAGAATAACCTTGGGAAAACAGACTGCAAACAACCAGTAGATGGTGGTAAATCTTGGGAGAGGAGTACAATATGTTTATTACTGCACTGTAAATGAACATGGTTCTGCAGGTGTAAATAGACTTTAAATCTGAGTCTGCCCTCAGCTAACAAGGCCCATAGTGCTGAGCAGAGCTAAATCCACTACAGCTGGGGATTTGTCCCGCAGAAATTGTCTCTGTCCATGTTGCCATCCTCAACAACTCTACAACAGAAGGAAAAACAGTTCATTTCTTCGACAGTATTTTCCCAAGTTTTTTTCAGTGCTATTTTTTTGTAGAGCCTTAACTTTCAAAATCATGAAGGTAAATAGATTTGTGCTATCTGACCTTAGATTTATTGCAGTTAGTGTCTGAGTCTGAACAACTGTGGGTTGCAGGATATGCCCTTCTAGAGGGCAATTCACCTGTCAAATGTAGCTGAACTGACCCTTTTCTGTTGAACACTGAATATAGACCAGACTTTAGTGCAAAATGAGACTTCTAAATTAAGGTTTCTGTAATGTAGATGTTTACATGTGAACTAGCAATGTCAGGTCCAATGTTAATCATTAGAAATGAATCCAGGGCATCCAGTGGGGCTGCAAGGGAGTTCTGGTTGGTTCAGTTCACCCCAAAATAGACATCTCTTGATCAGACACCTAAGTAGTTTTCTAAGCCCTACTGATTGCATTGACCAACTCTCCACTGGCTGCAATGGAAATTTGGGTGCTTAGCTCAGCTGTATGTCTAAACTGAAACTCAGGCTCCTGAAAGAAATGGGAGCCTGATGTTTTCCAAGATGTCTTAGGTTATCCAAAATATCAGTGTATGAATGACAGGAGGACATGGGGTTTATAGAAGACCTATGTCCTTCTGGAAGAGCAGTAAGAAACCATGTGGAATAACCTCAACCAGCAGCAGATCGTTTAGGCAACTGAATTGTACCACTTTTTGTAGACACTTGATTTCATAAGTTTCTATGATTTTATGAACAGAAACTGAATCTAATCCCTAACTACTTGTTTTAGGACAAGTCAATCACATCTGTTACATTCATTCTTCTGTCTGTAATATCTACAGGCCTTATATCTTGAAAAATAGTAAGGTTTTTTTGTTGGGATTTTTGTGGGGTTAGCCCTTATTTCTGTGTATTTTCCATCCTTAAAATTACTGAACCCTTTCAGCTGGCACCAAAAGGGCCCCAGTTGAATTTTGTTGTGTGGGAGACCAGGACTACTGCATTCTTCTCTGTCATTTATCATCCACAAACTGATGTGCATTGCTCTGAAATTCGAACTTTTACAAACTTATCTATGAGGCTTACATTTACTGCAGGCTCTGTTAGAAATCATCCAAAATAAAAATGATCTTCCCTAATCCATGCTGTGTATCTCTTTTGTGTTGCATTTATCATTCATTCGATGTACAAAGCTCCTGCAGACATATAGAGAACAAATGTGCACTGTGTAACAGAAGATAAGTTTGAATATGTAATTTCAAGAAGTTAAACCAGCAGGATCCTTAAATTAACATGAAAGAAGATTCACTCTCAGAAGAAAAGTGAAACACGTGGTGATGGAGCACATCTTTTATTATTTGGGGTTTCTTGTAAACATATTTGTTTGATAGTTCCCAGATCTCTCCTGGGTCAGGGGTCTCAGTGTATTTATCTTTACAGAGACAGTCTGAAGAGAAAGAGT
>NW_008678935.1:68370-73412 GCF_000695815.1 Acanthisitta chloris
CCACTCTAATTTGCAGCACTGAGATGCAGCAGCAAATGTTTGAGGGATTGTACAGGAGATGAAGAAACCCAGAGCAGGAGCCCAAACTACAAAGATGTCAGTGGAATGACCTCTGCATATTTCAGCACTTTTGGACAAGACTTGATTATGCTGCTTGATTTCTACCACACTCTGTTCAAAAGACCAGAGATCAGCATTCAGTGTGGCTTGCAGCCTCACAATAAAATTGGAGAACAGGTTGCTGAAGAACAGAACTCCCAGTAAGTATTAACATTGCTTTCTGAAAGATAAATCATAATTACATCCCTAATTACCTGTAATTATGAAGGTCACAGTCATAAGGTCAAATACTGAGATGCTTGTTCTACGTTCTGGCAAAGTCATCTTTGAGAAAAACCTTTACCTTTTGGTCCACAGACAAGCAAAACAAATGTTAATGAACCATGGCAGAATCTTTTCATCTTAACTCTGGGTTTGTTTCCTTTGATATCAATATTAGCAGTTCATAATGAGACAGGTATTAATTGCATTTTAAAATACTGGGGTTGATGTACAGAGGTGGGACAAACTGGTACTTATGCTGAGCAGTGCTGGCAATTATACATAACCTTATTTTAATCCTAATTCCATCCATTATAAGATACAGCATTAGTGTGGAGACAATAAATCACTTACAGATAGCAGAAAGGTTCATTTATCTTTGTAGAGATGCTGTATAGGAGCCTCATCTGAGCTATTGCAATGAAAAGTTGATTTTTGAGCACTTGTGAAAGTGCCTTTGCAGAGAATGTTTCCTTATTCAAGATACTATTCTTTGTATACCTTTATTTACACCTGCTCATGATTTTTGAAGCAAATATTGTTCTGCTTTTAAAAAATAAGTGATTTAATCTAAGGACATGATACAAGATACAGAAGGCAGAGTACAATGGTGCAAATGTGATAGCATAGACAGGTCATTTTCCTCCTAGAGTTAGAGTAACCCAGGCAGTAGTGCTTGCCCCATGCACCAGATAATTTTTGAAGGAGTGGGACTGTGAATAAATGGCACTGACAGCAAATTACTTCATTTTCCCCATCCCTAATGGTTTGTCCAGTTGCAGTCCTAGAAAAGGAAAAGCTGGATATTTTGGAAAGCAGAGCTGTCTAGCACCCTTGATAAATTCTGTGGACCAGCATACATCTACTCTTCTCACATTACTTACCACTCTTTTGCCTTTTTCACTCCCCCAAACCTCCAGGCCCTGTTTCCTCTTTGCTGGTCTCACCAGGTATGTCCATAGCAATCCTTCCTGCACACTTAGTCCCCATGCCAGAGTCATCCAGAGATGCTCCTTACATTGCCTCTGATTTTATGCTCTCTCTGGACATCTGAGGATCACTGAAGTCACTGAGGATATGTAGTCTCTGAAGTTTGCCATCCTGGCAGGCAATTAAGGGTAAGGTAATTAGGTAGACTGTAGTTTATGGCAAAGTAGCTCTTGGTTCTTTCAATTTCTGTCAGTATTTTGGGATGAAGGAATGTTTCCCTGACACTTTGCACCTTATATTTGTTGTGTGTGCTTTTTGATTTTCAGGTTTGCTCTTTCTTCTTTCTGATATTGCTTTTCACTGCAATCATCACAACTGCTTTGCACCAGAGATTTGGCTAACTGATTCATTATCAATGCCTACACACCATGTCCCTGACTTGAGCTTCAGGCAAGAGCAATAATTAAAGAGTACTTGAGACTGCTCCAGATTGCATTTAGCTCTCTGTCTATAGCTACAGGGAACACTTCCAGCAGTCTAGAGACACCAGAATGCATGTAAGTATCACTCACTGCCCACCCAGACTGCTCTGCCTGGCTAACAGTGGCCATGCAGGTGTGAGTTACCTGATTGCTTTGGGACACAGTGGTGTGAGTGGTGGCTGCTGCAGAAATATATGTGACAAAGTTGGGCTCTGCCAGTGAACCAACTCCTTCATAAAATCACAGAATGGTTTGAGTTAGAAGGGAACTTAAAGTTCATCTAGTTCCAAACCCCCTGCCATGGGCAGGGACACCTTCCACTTCCACTTTCCAACATCCAGATCAGGTTGCTGAAAGCCCCATCCAACCTGGCCTTGATATCTTTTCCATTTTTAACACGGGAACTTCTGTGCTCTGAACCTGAGTCTCTCATGTGCTGAGTGAGCAGGTTCAGTTGCTCCTATGCATCAGATTTGTGGTCCCCGTTCACACTTATTTGTCTGACTAATTTGTGTGTTTTCATCTGTTGGTTCCTTGTTATTCAGATTTGTTTGTTAATTTGTGTTTCAGTCATATTGCAGTAGAAAAGAAGCTCTCTAGTGGAATGCAGCAGCTGTTCAACAGTTTGTATCAGCAGTATGCAACCTGCAATGATGCAGGGCAAAGAACAGCTCACTGGTCAAAATCTTGGGGAACAGAATGAAAACATCATACTCAAGGCTGTAGAAATCTCAGTTTCTGAAAACTGTTGCAGGAACTGTTGTACACTGTTTGCAGTTCTGGTGCCCTCAACATAAGAAGGACATGGAATTGTTGGAGCAAGTCCAGAGGAGGCCACAAAGTTGGTGAGAGGACTGGAGCATCTCCACTATGAGGACAGGCTGAGGGAGTTGGGGCTGTTCAGCCTGGAGAAGAGAACACTGCGTGGAGACCTCATAGCAACTTTTCAATATCTGAAGGGGCTACAAGGAAGCCAGAGAGGGACTGTTTGTTAGGAGCTGCAGTGACAGGACAAGGGGCAATGGGCACAAATTCAAAGAGGCAAAATTTACATTAGATACTAGGAAAACGTTTTTTCCTGTGAAGGTAGTGAGACACTGGCACAGGTTGCCCAAGGAGGCAGTAGATGCCTCAACCCTGGCAGTGTTCAAAGCCAGGTTGGGTGAGGCCTCAAGTCTCCTGGTGTACTGGGGCAGTGTCCCTGCCCAGGGCAGGGGATTGGGACTAAATGATCTATAAGGTCCATGCCAATCCCTAAAATTCTATGATTTTATGATTCTACGAACTCTAAAGGTCCCTCAGTGAGTCATGGTTTTATAGACATAGAGGAGGTGCCTCTCGGAAACCTGTGCCAGAACTGAGCTTGTGTCCCAGCATAGTGTATGAGGTCCACAGTCACAGATCACCAAAATACAATTACCAATCTCTTGAGGGCCCTCATTCGAGTATAGCAGGATCCTGCTTTGTTTGTGGATAAATGTCCAGATTGCAGTTTGCACTGGTTTCGTTTAATTTCCTCTGCACACTGTATAATCACTGAAACAACTGAGCTGGCTGCAATTATTGGCCATGCAATTTCATGCATCCGTGAAAATTTATTGAAGTACAAATCCTTGCATTTGCTATAATTTGTGCTAATGAAAGGCCTTGGCACATTTGCCAGTAAGTCTAATAAATAAGAAGATTCAGTGGGAATTCAGAGGGAATCACTGTAATGATTTCAAATTAGAATAATAAATTTGACTTTATCGCATTAAAATTAATAAAACTGTTGTCTGTGATTTGATTTTCCACTACCCTGCACCTAGGATGGAATATAAAGATGGATCTTTTTTTCAAGATATTTCTGGCCATCCACAGTTGGAACTTTAGATCAAAGCAAAACTATAGGTTTATGTCTATATAAAGACAGGTCCAGAGAAGAGCAACAAGGCTGGTGAAGGGACTGGAGCACAAGTGCCATGAGGAGAGGCTGAGGGAGCTGGGGGTGTTCAGCCTGGAGAAGAGGAGGCTCAAGGGAGACCTTATCACCCTCTACAACTCCCTGAAAGGAGATTGGAGTCAGCACAAATCCTATAAATATGAATGCCTTTTTGGGATGTGGCAGTTCAGCAGTTGAAAGGGACAGATATGAAAGTCAAGCTCTCTGAATGTATATAATGGCATTTTCTGAACATTCTAAGAACAATTTCTGCCTCGTACTTCTCTTTTTTATTTTTGACTTCCTTTTCACAGAGCAAAAGCAGTTGTGTCCTGACTTCTTAGCTGGCATGCAACACAGTCATGTTGGTGAAGGTATGATGGAAGCATGTGTTGTGCGTACATGAGGTGCTCCAGAAATTTAGGAAAACAAATATTCTAATTATTTCAGGGTTTCTGAAAGAGTTGCTTGGAATAGTTAATTTCTAACTCTTCTCTGACAAAGCTATATGCTTCTCTCACCAGGAATTCAACTGCATGAAGAAGCGAAAGCAACTAACAAGAACCTAAAGAAACTTCAAAGTATGAGAGCCTTAATAGATATTTTATCAAGGCTTTGTTGGACTCAAAGTGAGAAACTAAAAAGGTTTTTGTTCTGAAGAGATATAGGTCCTAGTTGTTTCAGTACAACAAAACAATATCTTCATGGTTGTGAGTTTTTGATTTCAAGTGTCAGATTGGACTGTTCCACATTCATGCTGTGCCTTAGTCTGAAGTAAGTTTGAGCAGAAAATCCTACATTTGCAGGAGAAAAGGATTTATACTTATCTACCTTGCATACTACTTACCTATCTACTCGGTGGATTAAAATTAGTGCAACTCCTGGGAGAGAATGATTAGTGAGCAGTGAAGAGGGAAGTGGCTAAGGTACTTTATAAATAAATTTATCACCTAACTGCAGTTTATGACTTACATATTCTCTGCTAGTGGCAACTAGAGTGCTGCAAATTACTTTGTTACTAAAGAAAGAAATATCCATGTCTGTCCACACCAATTCAGCTCCTGCTTCATATTCTTCAAGGCAGTGATACTGATTAAAACAATACCTACAGTCTGATTGCAAAATAAGATTGAAATGTATCAGGCAATGTATCAGGAGCAGCATGGTCAACAAGACCAGGGAAGTGACTCTTCCCCTGTACTTGGCACTGGTGAGGCCACACTTTGAATCCTGTGCTCAGTTCTGGTCCCCCCAGTTCAGGAGGGACATTGAGGTGCTGGAGCAGGTCCAGAGAAGAGCAACGAGGCTGGTGAAGGGACTGGAGCACAAGTGCCATGAGGAGAGGCTGAGGGAGCTGGGGGTGTTCAGCCTGGAGAAGAGGAGGCTCA
>NW_008678935.1:73458-75481 GCF_000695815.1 Acanthisitta chloris
TGGGGGTTGGTCTCTTCTCCCAGGCAACCAGCAGCAGGACAAGAGGGCACAGACTCAAGCTCTGCCAGGGGAGGGTTAGGTTGAATATTAGGAAGAGATTTTTTTACAGAGAGACTGATCAGGCACTGGAATGTGCTGCCCAGGGAGGTGATGGATTCACCATCCCTGAAGGTTTTCAAGATGAGACTGGATGTGCCACTTAGAGCCATGGGCTAGTAACGATGGTAGGGTTGGACTTGATGATCTTTGAGGTCTTTTCCAACCTGGCTGGTTCTATCATTCTATGAATTTTAATTGTTTAATGGATCTGTTTTGAAAAACTGGGCTGAGAATTCTTTTTCTTATAACTGCATCTCAACAACCACTTTCAGCAAACTGCATAGACTCAGTTCATAATGAACTTTGAAAAAATGTATTATATCCTGTAGTACGTTGGTCATAATGGCCATGTCAAAAGTATGTGCTTCTTCTTGTTATGGTTTACGCCCAATAAAACACAGAGCAAGGAAGGAATTGTTCCAACCCAGAACTACTCCTGGGGTGCCCCTGGTACAGCATATGCCATAACCTGGGTCTTGCCGTCCTGTCAGGAGAGTGTGATGTGGTGACAGAAGGTCCCATTTCCATCCTCCACAGTTCAGCAGCACAAGGGTCCCAAATCAGTCTCCTGTCGACGCCCATTTAACAGAATAGATTGCATCCATTTTTTATGGATCATAGAACTATATAATTTTAGGGGTTGGAATGGACTTTATAGATCATTTAGTCCCAACCCCCTGCCCTGGCCAGGGACATCTCCCACCAGACCAGGTTGCTCAAGGCTTTGTCTAACCTGGCTTTGAACAGTGCCAGGGTTGGGGCTTCTACTACCTCCCTGGGCAACCTGTGCCAGTGCAAGGATGTGTAAGGTGAACTCCAACAGGAAACACAGACTTTCTCAGCTCCAACTTTGCAGGAGGTCCAGCCCTAATGATGTTGTAGCTGTAATTATCATACCCCATTTGATATTTTCAAGAAGACTGAGCAATGAGCACTTACAGCATCGACAAGCAAATGTGTTTATGAAAATCAAATCGATGTGTGACTTAGAGACATCCAATTTCACATACTTCATTTGCAAATTGTTCCCTGAAGATTTTATTTACTTTTTTATAAAATCCCTCAGCTTTATAGAAAATCAATTCTCTGTCATCTAAATGTTGTGTTATAGCTCAGCATGCCCTCAATTTATTTTTGTAGTGCTCCCTATTAATGGGGATTTGTATTAGAAAATAGCTGTAAAATATATGCTGTGCTTTTTTTGCTGAGGACAATCTTGGAGAAGTTTGATGAAATTATATTTAAAGTGAGTGCTCTCAATTTTAAATTTGTATAATTTATATGTCCAGGGTGACAGATTAATCATTGTTGCCTGTATAACATACAACTCCAATTAAAATAAGCAAAAATTAACTTGTCAGAATTGTCTTGTATGCAAGAAATTAGTTTGACTAATAAAATCAGATTTTAAGGCAACTTTTTCTTATCCTCTGTTTTTTAATCAAAGTTTCCAGCCTCAAGTCAATCGAATGAGTGTACTACAGTTTTCCAAAAGCCGTTGTGTGTTTCAGAAGAGACTGATGTGAATAAAAAACAAAGATGGTTGTCAGCCTTGTGCAAAGAATCCCTAAATATCAACTGAAAAAGAGAAATAAAGTTCTGTGGACTTCAAGCTAATGAGTTGTTCTGGTATAAACACTAATGAAAGAGCAGAGTGACATTATGAGGTTGCAAAGGCCACATTAAACAAGAGTAGTGGAACATCTAATAGATAATTTGGGGTTTGGTGGAAGTAATTGCTATGGAAAATCAATCATTAAAATGAACATTTACTTTTTATCATCGAGTTTATCTGACAAACTATAATCTTCAATTCATACTTGTTTCCTTCTCCATATCCCAAACTACTAAAATCAGTGGCTTTTCCTGCACTCTCCAATTGTGATATCTGATCAGTTCTAGCATCTCCAACTCCCCAGAAGAG
>NW_008678935.1:75503-77107 GCF_000695815.1 Acanthisitta chloris
GAGAGGTAGTGAGATGATAACCAGTCTGGATTTGGCTAGAAATATTTTGGGGGGAAATAATAGAGGAAAGAGGGTGAGATACATGGGCATGAAAGTATGGCCACTGAGCATAGAGGAAAGAGGCAGCCTTGGAAAAAGCACATCTGTCAACTCTCACCAATTAAAACTGAATCTAATGAAGTCAAGCTAGATACCTCCTTTACAAAGATCATTATATTGTACAGTCTGGATTTGGCTAGAAATATTTTGGGGGGAAATAATAGAGGAAAGAGGGTGAGATACATGGGCATGAAAGTATGGCCACTGAGCATAGAGGAAAGAGGCAGCCTTGGAAAAAGCACATCTGTCAACTCTCACCAATTAAAACTGAATCTAATGAAGTCAAGCTAGATACCTCCTTTACAAAGATCATTATATTGTACAATAGTGTTTTAAATAAATAAGATGATATTGGGAATTTAAAATATTTACTTCCAGTAAAAATAAGATGATGCTGGGAATTTAAAATATTTACTTCCAGTAAATCCTGAATGAAAGCAGGAGTAGAACCTGAATTTAATAATAAAATTAGTATCTAAAGTTGGATCCTGCAGGGAAGTGCAAGTACCAACAGGACAAATTGACCCTTCCCTCAACCATTTATCCACAAGTAAATGTAAAAGAAGAACACAAGTATTAGTCAAAAGATAATGATGCTAAAACCCCAGCATCTAGCTATGTAAAAGTAAAAGAAGAACATAAGTATTAGTCAAAAGATAACGATGCTAAAACCCCAGCATCTAGCTATGACAGGGAATACTTTTGCAAGTGGAGATTTTCATACCACAAAATGGAAATGATGAAATTGGAATGAACACAGAAATGGAACAAAGCAAGAACAACTATGTTATTCATAGTGATGCCAAGAGCTGTCTTATGCTTTGACCTTGACCATCTTGATAACACACCAGAAATATCTATCTAAAATCCTAGTAAGGGTCCAAAAGCATTTTCAGTCTGGACAAATTACACTGCACTTACAACTCCATGGGAAAAGTACAAAATAAGTATATTGTCAACCTGTGCAAAATGGCTGACTAATGCTAAGGCTTAAAATTTGAACCAACATTGTGATAGATTAATCATTGCCACAAAGTATGAAGGAGCTCAAATGGGAATACTCTGACAGCCCATAATAAATCAACTAAGAGCTACATGCAGAGCTGGTAAATAAGCTCAGAACCAAATGTAGAACATATGAGTCAGACACAGAGCTAGAGCTTCAAGTAATACAGATAAATATGGAAATGCAAGAAAGATGTATTAAATTACTCCAAACGCAGAAATACAGAGACAAGAGATAAATGCAATGAAAAATAACAAGTGATCAGTACTGCCAGTTTAAGGCAAAAATATTTCCCAGTGCTTCATCTGGAAAAAGATACTGACAACAGTTTTAATGAGGAGGTGGTTACATCAGTGCTTGGACACTGGAAGAGGGAATATACAGTCTGCAAGGCAGGACTTGAATGGATCAGTGGAACAGTCAACAAGACACCCAGAGCCCAGTTGGGAGACAGCAGCATCAGACTGGGATCACAGATCCTTCAAACAGCTGGAAAGAG
>NW_008678935.1:77117-83097 GCF_000695815.1 Acanthisitta chloris
TGAATATGAGATGTTAATTATTAGTGGAAATATTGGGATGCAGAGCCTAGAAAAGCAAAATCATTGCAAACAAGAAGTGAAGATAACAAATCAATTCAGAAACACTCAAACAACTATCAAACCCTCAAAATATCTCCCGTAAATCACAGATATTTGAAAACTGAGGCACTGACTGACCAAAGAATGAAACCATGGTTTCTTCAACTTGATGCATTTATCCCATATGTCAGAGAACTAGTGACCTGTTCTAAAACACTTATGATGTGAATGAAAAGGTAAAGATAAAAATGATGACACAGGCAAGAGATGAAGCACCTTCCTATGAAAGGCACAGCCTCCACCTTTTTTCCCCAGTGACACTCACATGGATGGAATAAAGGTGGACACAAATTGAAAGAAATATCTTGCAGTGATGTTTATGCAGGAGCAGGAAACCATTCAAGTAGAACATGGCTATAAATCACCAGAGGGCATTTCTTAAAAGTCACTGCAAGCTGCTTTCAGCCCACGCTCTGAGAGAGTGGCACTATTATTTTAGCTGTATGCTGCAAGAAAGGGACTGCAATTACTGACAGCTTATCCAGGGAAGAACTGTGTCATTAAAAGAAAGACAAGTGAATAAGAATATGAAATTTAAACCCTTTCAGAAATATAAGGGAACAGTGAGACCATTGGACCATACATTTTCATGTCCCTTTTAAGAAAAGGTCTGAAGAAAATTGTCTTAAACACGTGAGACAAATATTTACATCTCTACATAACATCTTTCTCTCAGTCTGTCTGGTGAACAGAGAGAAGCCCCAACTCTTTTGAAGCGTGCCAGAAAGATTGACATGAGATGTGTATCCAAGAATGTGTCAAAAAGTACTTTGCAGTCAAACTGCAATGTCCAGACTACTGGAAAACAATTCTCAACAACACAGGCATGTGCTGGAAAACTTAGGCAGCCTGTATGTCAGCAATCAGCCCAGAAGATCTCTGAGATTTGATAGGTAGATGTGATATATGTAGGAGAAGGCCAGGCAAGCCACGAAAGGGAAAATAAAAATGTACAACTCTCCTCACAGTCTTTGCAACAGATGGAAAATAGACCTCTTGAACACAAACCACTCATTACATTGCACTGATTCCTTGACTGCTGTAGTGTCAGATGAAGCAACATGTTTGTTAAGTACATTTGTTATCACAAAGTATTATTTCAGGCAAAGGCAACAAAGGCACACAGGAACCTTTCTGGGTCAGACAGAATGTTTATCTAAGTTACTCCTGTAGGATCAGGAGGAAATATTTAGGGATATAGAAAAGAACAGGTTGAGCACAGAGGTAATTCTGCAAAATGTCCCTTCACCTTAACAGGGCCTGGGCCTCCCTAAACCAAAAGTGTTGGGTTTGTTTATTAGCCTCCAAGGAATTTTTCTTTCCATGCATTTTTCTTTATAGCTGGAGGATTCAATCATTACCTTTCACTATGCAGTTTGGCTGTGTGTAGCTGAAGTGTGTTATCTTTTCATTTCTCCATCTTTTGTTTTAAATGCTCTTCCAATGCTTCAGTTTCCTCTGGAAAATGCTGTTGGTCTTGTGTGAACTTTCGCATGTGAACTCAAACCTTTCTTAAGTATTATGACTCAAACCAACACCTTATTTCACCTGAGGTTTTACTAATGTGGCATAGACCAGAAAATCAACCCAACAAGTTGTACAGGTGAAATGTGCATTTCTTAGAATAGCATGGGGGCAGAACAGCTGGAGTTTTGTTGGCTATGTTGTTGTTTCTGTGAGAACAAAAGCACATTTCTTTCTTGCATGCCAGAGTATTGCTAGGACACTATCCAGAGCAGGGCTGATTTCACTGGAGGTTATACCTTTGCTGTCTTTTCTTCACTTACAGTGAAGAAAATAGTTCATGCATAGTGCAAAGTATGAGCAGCATTGTAAAATCATTCCCTACTTATCTGCATGACTGTTCCAAGCTCTTACATAAGGCATGAAACCTGAAGAGTCAGTGCTTAGATGTCAACATAATAGACAGCTAAGAAACATCTTGTACGAAGGGAAAGATTTTGTACATCAGTGAAGAACAATGAGCTAATGAGTCATGGATGTCCTGCATGAAATGCCTTAAGCTTATCCCATTCTAACCCCAAATTATCTCACTAGGTCTGACTGTGGGAAAGGGGGAGATGTTGGCATATTCATCCAAGAATTTTCCATCTGTGTGATGCATAAGTGGGTTTGCTGAGAAAAGAGAATAAAAAAATCATCTAATTTGGAGCTGTGGCATTCAGGGATGCAACTAATTTTCTCAGCACACTGCTTATTTCTCCTGCAGCAGAAAGGATGCATAGCCCTGTATGAACTGTGCACTCCTCATGACACACCAGGACTCTTCATTGATCCTCTTGTTAGGGGATCTTCACAGTTGTGGAAGTATTTGAAATTTAACTAGTGAAAATCAGAGCCCTGTCAGTTTTCTTGTCCTATTCTGATGGCAAAAAGAAATCCATGTTGTAGAGGAGCTCCTGGTGGCATCTTCTAGCCTTTACCCAGGTCATTCCCAAGATCCAAATCATGATCTACCCATGGATGATGGCGATTTGCAGCCAAGGTGTGGTCCTGAAGACACCACTGCTGGACAGTGAGCTGACTTGGGGGATGATAGAAATGATGAGATTTCTTCAAGGCAAGGGAAAAATAGTTTGACTTTTGAAGATCCTCATCAGAAGCACTTTGAGTGTTTAATGTCTTAACAACTCCATATTAGCTTCTTACGTGTTACATACTGGAGAAACATGAATCCTTTTATCAGTTTTTCCATGTCTGCAGTTCTTATAAAAGCATTAGCAGTTAAAGTGAATTCTACCTTTCCACATATTTTTTTTTTACTCATTTTGTTTTCAGATGAGGATATGTTTAGTTTCATATCTTCCCTGAAAATTCAGTCCTTCATAGCACATTATAAGCACATAAATGTACAATTAACACAAGAAAGCTCCCAAATAAATAGGAATTAAGATCTATCCAGTTTCTGGATCTCTGAATGTGCTTTTCACCTGTAGTTCTTACCACACTTGACAAGTATATTGGTGTGGACAAGCTGGAGATCACAGAACAGAATCCCCTGTTTATGATACAGAGTCTACAGATGGAGAAAAGTATTGGGTTCCCAAATTAAATCTTGCTCACAATCTAAAAAAAAATCATTCTAATCTAACACAACTGCAATTTTGAATTTCAAAACCTTCTAAGATATTTCTTACAGCAAAAAGATTAATACTATACAGAGGGGTTGGTTTTTTTTCAAGTTGCCCATGAAATATTACACCTGATCCTTCTAACTGTGTTGCTGAACTATTATTTTTTCAGGTTCACATTCCACAGACTGGCAGAAAATAAGACACAGAGCTCCAAAGAAGCAAGAATTATTTACAGACAAATTCCACTTTACTATCAGAGTTGAACAGAGAATCACAGAATAATCAGAGTTGGAAGGGACCCTTGAGAATCATCTAGTCCAACTCCTGGCCCTGCACAGGACATCCCTGACAATCACACCCTGTGCCTGAGAGCATTGGCCAAACACCTCTGGAGCTCTGTCAGCCTTGGGGCTGTGACACTGCCCTGGGAGCTGTTCAGTGCCCAAACACCTCTGGGGGAAGAACCATTTGCTAAACCTCCCCTGACACAACTTCATACCGTTCCCTTTGGGTCCTGTCCCTGGTTGCCAGAGAGAAGAGGTCAGTGCTGCTCCTGCACTTCCTTCCATGAGGAAGTTGTATCCAGTGATGAGCTCTGTCCTCAGTCTCCTCTTCTCCAGGCTGAACACACCAAGTGCCCTCAGCCACTCCTTGTATGGCCCTCAAGACCCTTCATCCTCACAGCGTCTCCAAAGGTGGAGCCCAAACTGCCCCCAGGACTCCAGAGGCCACAGCAGAGCAGAATGGGACAATCACCTTCTGAGGCTGCGATAGAGCAGAGCAGGACAATCACCTCCCTGAACTGGCTGCAATGCCTTGCCTGATGCACCCCAGGACATGGTTGGCTCTCCTGGCTGCCTCCTGACTCATATTCAACTTGCCATCAACAAGGACCCCCAGGTCCCTTTCTGTGGCAAACTTTACAACTCTGTTGACATGAAGTACCAGCTGCATGCAGATAAGTGGTACGATAGAGCAGAGCAGGACAATCACCTCCCTGAACTGGCTGCAATGCCTTGCCTGATGCACCCCAGGACATGGTTGGCTCTCCTGGCTGCCTCCTGACTCATATTCAACTTGCCATCAACAAGGACCCCCAGGTCCCTTTCTGTGGCAAACTTTACAACTCTGTTGACATGAAGTACCAGCTGCATGCAGATAAGTGGTACAAGTACAAAGGGGAATTTGCTCTTCTGCTCATTCAAGAAATTCACTGTGTCTGTTTTACTCACCAGCAGTTCAAGAATACAGGATGATTGTCACTTGTTCTCCTTCATGGACTCAGCTGATGAAATAAAAGCAGCTAAAGCAATTGCTTACACACAAATTGGACTGTATCACCTTTCAAATATCATGCTAATGTGTTTATGGTGAAAGAAGGCAGTGGGAAGGGATCTATTTTTTTCACAGTTGCTGCTCTCTCTAAGCTTTTTATTCATCTCTGAGGAAGTCATCTGTGTCTGTTTTCATTCTACATTTCCTGGGGCCTTTTGGAAGTTTGACAAGTGGCTCTCTCTACAGGGAGGGGTCAGAAATGCTCCTGCACAGGGTAGGTAACCATTGCATATTCCAGCTTCCTAAGTAGTTCTCAGGGATGAGCTGGACCAGTTTTAAAATAGCTCCATCCACTGGGGGAAGGATGGCTTAGCTGTTGACTAAGGAAAACTGGGGTCTCACAGTTAAGGCAATTGTCCTTGCCTGGGGATGTGCTGATTCTAAGCCATGGTTTCTTTTTAGCAGATGCACACAACATCTCATCTTCCCACATGTGGCTCCAATTGCTCTGCTGCTCATTCACTTTGAACTTCATGTCCCTTTTTCCTTTGTCTTAGCCTTGGCTCATTTTTCTCACCTTCATGGATAAAAGTGTCTATGCCACCTTCAAGGGATTTAATCTCTCATATCATCCAGAAAGTTTGTTGTCCTCTTCATAGTTAAACCAATCTCTAATATACAACTGGATTATAGATGGTTATCTGAGGAGTTCCTTGTTAGTTCTTCAGTCTTCTTCTATACCTGTCTCTGCCCTGGCTGAGGAGCTGGAAGCTTCTCTTTTCCTGAATGTCTGGGAAATGTTTACCACTTCACAATCCCACAATCAAACAACAGGCAACTCTGTCTGTGTAGCTCCATGTAGCTAGTCACATATTAAAGCTTCTCTTGGGACATCTGGGCTCCTGAAGGCACAGCAGAGCAAGGTCTTTGCTTCTGAAGCAGGGATAAAAATAGGAGAGGGACAACAAATTCACATTCCAAGGAATGGGGGGGAAATTCTGTAAGGGAAACCACTGGAGATGCTCCAGTCCTCTTATCAACTTCGTGGCCTCCTCTGGTCTTGCTCCAACAGTTCCATGTCCTTCTTATGTTGAGGACACCAGAACTGCATGCAGTATTCCAGGTGGGTCTCACAAGAGCAGAGGATCACCCTTTTGAGAGGCATACAGCAGCATTTCTTTGTGAAATGAAGGTACAAAGTTTGAGGTTGTTGTCAATGACAAGCACATATTCATTCCAGTATCAGTCACTCACATTTCACAGTTTCATTGCCCTTTCTCAGACTGGGTTGGCACATGAGTAAAGCTACAGCTGCCTGTCCTGGACATCTTATCAACTAGAGCACAGGCACCAAAGCCCTTAGTTACCATGATGAATGAAGCCCTGTCACTGTCTGTATAATTTAGAAAGTACAGCCGACCCTCTGTTCTATCCTTACTCATCAGGTGTAATTGCTTAGTGACTAAAATCAGAAACTAAATCCTATATTTATCTCTGTGTATGTGTATATA
>NW_008678936.1:0-347 GCF_000695815.1 Acanthisitta chloris
CCCCACACAGGTACCGAACAGACGAGGTGGAGGTTACCTGGAGGGACTGAGGAGACTCCACGCTCACACTTAATCAAGGTTTTGCTTTTTTGTATGCAAACGGAGTGCGGTGATTTGTGTCAATCAGGCTGATTGACACCAATTCCTTTCGGCTGTCCATCACTACTATAAACCACACCTCTTCCCGCCCCTTTTGGCTGTCAATCTCCGCCTCAAGCCGCGGCATTTCGCTGCTGGGATCGGATCGCGGTACCTTCCCCTCCTTCCCTCCCTCTCTTCCTTCCTTTCTCCCTTCTTTTTTCCATCTCCTCGCGGTCCCGACCCGCGTTCCCCCCGGCGCTGCCAGC
>NW_008678936.1:390-725 GCF_000695815.1 Acanthisitta chloris
AGCGGCTCCTTCTTCACCCGGGGGTGCAAAACGGCAGTGGCTCCCCTGGATTTTGGGGGGTCGCACAGGGCTCGGAGCGGCCCCAGGGGAGAAATCTGAGGGTCCCGCGTGGAAATAACTCGTTTCTTTTTGTCTCCCCCTCAGATTGGAAGCGTCGCCATGAGGATTCCGCATTTACCCGGCTTGGATTCTTAATAAACTCACATGGTTTAAAAATATATCGAGTTTGGAATGATTTTTTTCCCTTTTCCGCGCGGGATTTTCTTCTCGTTTTCGCTCCATTTTGGGCCCTTTGTCCGTGAGGGGGAGGCGGAAGTGGGGAAGGCGGAAGTGGG
>NW_008678937.1:0-1229 GCF_000695815.1 Acanthisitta chloris
GATGTTCGGATTGGTTTTCCACCCTTCCCTCACGTCCTTCTCCTCCCCCCGTTCGCCCCCACCGCCTATCTCCTTCTCGCTCTCCTCCCCTCCCTGTTTGCGCGCGGTTATTGAAGCTAGCGCAGCCACCTCGCTCTTCTCGCCGCCCTTCCCCTTTGTTCTCGGCACATGGGGTGCACAGGGCGGAGGCTCAGAACAGACTCCTCAGGCTGTAGTTCGTCCCCGTCGCTCTCAGCTTCCTCGGATAACCCGCCCCAGAAAGATTTTGCCTGTTTCTGACCTGCCGCAAGCAAATACCAGCACTTTGTCGGGGATCGGGGGGCCGTACCACCCTCCTGCAGATCTTTATACTTAGCAGGATCACCATCCCCTGGAGGGCACAGAGTCTGTGTGGCTGCCGAGACTCCCAATTTCGGGATGGCCAGCAAACTGTCCTTTGCTGCCCTCCAGGTATCCTGCTCCTGTAAGGCCTTCTGTAAGGCCTGTAAAACTTTCCCCCACGATTTAACCTTTTTCCCACAGCCCGAGGACATAGTTTCCTCGGCTAAAGCTTTAGTGCATTTATCCCTCACTCCAGGGTGGAGAATATCCACCGGCTGGTCAAAGATCCCTATCTGCAAAAGCCTTGCAACAGCAAGAGTAAAATCTTTGAGTTTACAATCTATACCCCACTGCTTATAAACATCTGATACGACCTATCTGGTACGACCTGCACAAGGGCTTCCTCCTCCTTGTTGGTCTGGGAGCGTCCTCTCTGCCGGGCTGGTCCTGCCGCTCCGGCCACCGTTCACCCGAATCCAGGCGATATTCCCAGGTTTCGGGACCACTTGTTGCCTTTGATGGCGTGGCGACCTGGCTCAGGAACGGCACGGCGACCACCCCCAGGCCGCTCGGTCCATCTGCTCAGAGACACCTATGTGGTGGACAGCAAATGGCGTTTCTTGCTAAGCGGCAAGGTGTTATATGGCTCAGGTTTTACAACGTCACATCCGTCTGCTTATGTTACAAATTCGGCTAATACACTATTGGCTATTAAAACTACAGGGAAAGGGGGCTCTACCTTTCCATACAACACGATATCTTCCAGTCACCAGGCCCTATCTACCTACAAGTACCTCCTCCCTGGAGTCCAGATCTGCATGCTCCTCGCCACCGGTGTCGATCGATGCCGCACTGTCGCCTGCTTGCTGCGCTTGGAAGTATCCTGGGAGAAAGCCAAGGAAGTGACT
>NW_008678938.1:0-331 GCF_000695815.1 Acanthisitta chloris
ATGATCTTAGAGGTTTTTAGACAAACTAAAGAGCCATCTGCAAGATGGGCACACTGCACTGAGCAATGAAATAATTCCAGTGTGAAATCAGTGTAAGTTATGTTTCCTGTTGCAGGGCCATCATTTAATAGTAAGCTCTGAGCTCTGTTTGGATATCTCTGGAGCAGCAACAAGGGCATCAGGAGCAGAGATCACAGGAAAACAGTAGGATTGGGCACTTACTGTTTATTCTGCTTAGGAACAGTTCTTCATGTTTGCTGGCTGTAGGGAAGCCTTTCTTCTTGGCTCCAGTACTGTAGGAATAGTGCAGCTGCTCCCTCTTTCTCCCCTC
>NW_008678938.1:549-1422 GCF_000695815.1 Acanthisitta chloris
TTTGAAGCAGCTTCTTTATGCTTCTAGATAATTCTGGAATATAATGGAACAGATTGCCCAGAGGGGTTGTGGATTCTCCCTCACTGGAGGTATTCCAGAATTGTCTGGACACAACCCTGAGCCATGTGCTCTAGGGTGGCCCTGCTGGAGTAGGGAGGTTGGACCAGATGACCATTGTGATCCCTTCCAACCTCACTGTGATTGTGGATTCTGCAAACTTCATAATTTGTTTCAAATTCCTTTTTTACTTCTTAGAGAAGAAAGTGCAGTATTTTTGCTCCATGTCAACCAGTTCTGGAGAAACTTCAAGCACAGCTAATAGTCTTTCCCCTTCTCCTATATGCTTCATTGACTTTTGCTTATTTATTTGTTTTCTTTTCTCACAGGTAAGAGGTGTAAATTTTGAGGCAGTTTTAAGGGTGGAAGAAGATGAAGCCAACTCCAAAAGAAATGCTTCAAAAAGAAAAGTAGAGGATGACTTAGGTCTTAGTATGCTTATTGATTCCCAGAACAATCAGTATATCCTTACCAAACCCAGAGATTCAACCATTCCTCGTGCTGATCATCATTTCATAAAGGTAATCATTTCAGAGATGTTCTTGTCATTCAGTTGGGTAAGGTTTAGTCCCACTGGTTTTCATGTCAGTACTGCTCAGGTGCATTGAATATAGTGTCAGCATTTGTCCCTCTGAAGTTACCCCAGCATTCATTGAGGAGGGCCAACTGTGTCCTGGGGGGCATCAGGCAAGGCATGGCCAGAGGAAGAGGGAGGGGATTGTCCTGCTCTGCTCTGTGCTGGGGCAGCCTCACCTGGAACATTGTCTGCAGTTTTGGGTTCCACAGTGGGAGAAAGATGTTAAGTTATTGGAGAGT
>NW_008678939.1:0-9323 GCF_000695815.1 Acanthisitta chloris
GGGAGCCAAAGTTCCGACCGCGGTAATAGAACACATTTTTACATTCATTTAATGAAATTAATTTAGAAACCGTTACTATTAGAATTAGTTGCTACTTCTGTTATTAGTGTTTTCCCTCGAAAGAATCGTCGCTTCGGGGGCAGCCAAAGAGCTGATGCTCTGCCGGGAGAAAACATTGCAGCCTGAAAATCTATGCGTAAGCAGAGTCGTGAGACCACCGATGGAGAAAGATGGGGAAAAGAAAAAGCAACTAAAGAATGGAGGAAATTAAGAAAGATTGGACTAAACGTCAGGTTCTGCATTTATCCCCCTCACCTGCTTTTCACAACAGTTTTCAGGGGCAACTGTGCTGTTTCACTGGAAATTTGGGCTTTGGCGTGATCCAAGGCCTGGGAAATCGGGCAGATCGTGTGTGAGATGCTCAGCTCCATCAAAATCTACACTGTGGTGTCTGAGCTGGTGGACCCCCAGCTGCCTGAGCCTGCACAGTACCTTGGATGTGTCTAACAGCAGAGCATGGGGTAACACATTGGAAAGCATCATACTTTCAGAGCTGCTGGCTTGTGAAGGAGGTAGTTCACACAGGCAGGATGTCTCTGCTATTTGCATAGTAACTCTGTAGGGCAGGTGCCCCAAGCCCAGCCACCTCACTGCACGCTGAAGAGTTTTAAGAGCCATCTCATAAGGGCCAACCAGGTACTTCTGTATGAATTCAGCACTGCACAGGGAAGCCACTGGTCTGACAAGGTGTTACAGTCCAAGGCTGGAGCAAAAGTTAGGGGTTCTCATGGCACTCAACAGATGTAGATTTAGGCAGTGGTGATACAGATGCTGTACTGCTGAGCAGAGGAGAGCTGGTAAGTGTACAAGCTCAGTGAAGGGTTCTTGGGCTGAATGTACACACCACAATCTCCCTGTGCCATAAGTCTGCTCCTTCAACTGTGTACTTCCAAGCTCCCACAGCAGGAACTTCAAGTAGCATTCCCCATTACAGCACAGGCTCCAAACCCTCTCTTCACTCAGACAGATAATAGTTTGCTATCAGCTATCCATAAATTTGTCACTTCTCTTCTAGCCTACAGCAAAGAATGATAACTGAGCATAAAAAAGCACATGATTCAGGCATCCCCTCAGCAGCAACACAGGCTACTGCAAACCATTCCTGACTGTTCCCTCTGCCTTCTATTTAATATTGGCTTCCCAGAAAAGATAAAGTCAGGCAATTAAAATCCTCTCCAAACCTTCACGGAGGCCAAAAATGCTGCATCAAACCCTGGCATGAAGACCATGGTGTAAAGCTCTGCTAATCGAACACACTGGAGTTTTTTACAACTGATGAAAAGTCCATCAGGTAAAGGCAACCAGCTGGCTGGGGAGTGTGGAGGACAGGGAGGCTGGCATGAGTTATTCACTTGCACCCCAAGCATCAGGTTCTCCAACCTACCTCAGGTAACACACAGCACTGAAGCAACTCAGCCCACAGAGCTACCCCAGGAAGAGGTCAAGAAAGATAAATACTAGATGTCATGTAAATAGCTACCAGAAAGGTACAACACACTTACAGTAAGGGCACTCTAAAAATCTTTATAGCATTAGACATTTTTGTGTGCATGATGGATGTGATCTCTGCACAATAAACACCCCAAGGAAAACTTCTAATGCAAATCTTTTTTCTGTCTAATCTGCATTTTCTGGGAGCTATCATCATGGCAGTCAGGTACCCACCAGCACCTCTGAATCTTCCTTGTCTTTTGAATTGTGATGTGAGATGAAACAAGCTGGCCATTTATTTCTGTGGCCCAAACAAGTGCAGCAGCTAGTCCAAGACCTGCATTCAACCTTTAACATCAGCAGTTCTGGCAATAGCTGAAAGACACACTGTGTTTCCTCCACTTTGTGTTTCCAAGCAGGTCCTAGAGGATCAATGGCTAAATATGAAGGAAAGGGATCAGCATGTGGGGAAGTCTGTGTTATCCATGAGGGAAAGTCCCAGCCTACTCCAGGGGCTGTCACTCATAGGGTAGGAAGAGGAAACGTGTGGGAAAGGTCTCAGATTTTCACTGGAAGAGTGAAACACTCTTTTGCTGTACCAGTCTTGGCAAAATGGAGCAAAACTGGGAATAACAAGAACACATTTCAATGAGTGAGTCAAGGTTCCGACTAGGACTTACTGCTAATGCTGGATAGCAAACAGCTGCCTGGCTGCATGCTTTCCCTGAGGATACTCATCCCAAATTCCCTGCCTTTCACTCCTCACTGATAGTCACCAAAGTGGTGCTGTAGCACCAAATCCACCTGTTGAGATCGAGGCTGTAGAATATACACTTCGAACAGAAGCCCTAAGTGAAGGGCTCACACTCCTGAAGATTGAAATGCTGCTGATGCATCCGTTGATGAGTGTCCTGAACAGAGGCTATGAAAGGAATGGTAACTTTGGAAATCAGTTTCACACCCCAGGCCTCACGAGCTTAGAAGCTCCTTGCTGCTGCACTTGCTCTTCTCGACTGACAGGGGTTTTAGGTACAACTCTGGAAGGCCTGAACTGAGACCTGTACAGAGGGACAGAGAAAAGATATTTTATTCAAATATGTAAAGGAAGAATAAGCATCAACTGGACTAAGCAAGATTCAGGTTTCAGGCAAGCTTTACAGCAGTAAGCCAGGGAAGTCCTAGAGCAGACTGCCATGAGGAACGAAGGGAGTTTCCATCACTGTAGGTTTTCAAAGAGGAATGTAGACAACACCCATCAGAATAAACTCAGTAAGGTAACCAGATCCATCTTCTGAGTTTGATGCTGCTGATTTACACACTAACAACTTTTTCTGCATTAGGATGCTACTTTCTATGATTTTGTCAGACAAAGAGCAGAGTACAATGGTTATTTTAAAAGGAAAGGTTGATTAGCCCTCTATGTTTGAAAGAACTCTCAGCTTTTTGAGATAATAACACTAGGTGCTCTTTTCTCTCTGTAGAGAAGATCCTGGCAGCATTACTTTCTGAGGGTATTGGAAGCTGGAAAATAAAAGCTTGAACCCTTGTAATGGTTGTCAACAGCCTCCCCTGTAATCAGCATCAGGAATCCTTGTTATCACTGTGGAGAGCTGTCACTAAGAACAGTATTTTAACCAAATAGAAACTGCTCGT
Organism: Acanthisitta chloris; assembly: GCF_000695815.1. Classification (NCBI taxonomy): domain Eukaryota; kingdom Metazoa; phylum Chordata; class Aves; order Passeriformes; family Acanthisittidae; genus Acanthisitta; species Acanthisitta chloris. Next base: position 3,145 of record NW_008678939.1, read on the forward strand.
TAATCTCTTCCAGGATGACAGTTATGCTGAGGAGCCCAACCTCTTCTGCATACAGAAGCTCTGTTAAAGACATGACTGGATGGACATACAAGAAGATATCCTACAGCTTTGAAGGAGGAAGAGAGCAGAACAAAATGTGGAACCTTAATTGTGATATTAGAATGAGTCTGTGAGGGAGTTCAGAGGAGTCTATCACTATTATTCACACACAAGCAAAAGACTTGCCCCACTACAGCAGCCGCTGGAAATCCCTGAGAGCAGCTCAAACCTTCTAGAAATAGCTCCCAGTAACAATCATGGCACTTTGCAACTGGCAGCCAAAGGAGTGAACACAGAGCAGTGACTGCTACCTGATGTTTAGGAGACTGTTTCATGTCATCTTGACTGGCAGGTGCTGCATCAGTGCCACATCAGTGCAAATAAGGAACACAGAAAGCCCAGTGAAAGGATCTTTTTCATCTGAGCTGGTAAAACTGTCAAGTCTCACACCAGCAGTGCAACTCATGACACCAACAGTTAACCATCTGGAAAGAATATATACCCATCGTTATCAGGCAGCCTTTTCCTTTGCAGAATCCTATCCTGCCCAACACATGCAAACAAAATCCACTGTCCTTTCAAGCCTCGCTGAGCAAGAATGCACATGACTCTTTCTGAACAACATCCACAAGCAAAGCTATGTGTGAGCTACTTAGTGTTGATGGAATATCCCTGTAAACAACATGTCCCAAGGCCAAAACACACATACACAACTTTGTTAGGTTTTCCACAAGACTTGCTTTTTTCTTCTTGCCAACACTTGGTGTCCAACAAATCTTCTAACAAAGGGACTGAGGCACCAGACTCTTGGAGTCTGTCCACTGCCGATTCCTCAGCTGTTGTCACGTTTACAAAAAAACCCAAACACATGAAGATATTAACACCACTGATACATGGGCAGATGGAGCCATTGAGGCTGGGGCACATCTCTCTGAACCTAGAGAATTCTCACTCTTCTTCTCTCTGCATTTCCAGTACCCCTCAGTTCTCCTTAAACTTTTTTCATTGCTTCTTTTTATGGTAGGAAAGAACCCCTGCTGCAGGTATAGCTCTATGTGCCATGCATCACTGCCTACAGGCACCACAGGGCACTCTGCAGAGCCATCACCCTCCCTCTGCCTCATCACACTCTATCAAAGGCTCATTTACTCTGTTATGACCATTACAGGCTTCACCCTGATGAAACCTGTTGACTTCCACATTTCCTTTTTCTCCATCTGATTTTATCTAGCAGTCTATTGCTCTCAACTCCCCTTATCAGTCCTGGAGCTGACCACTCCTAGGACATCCCTTCTTCTCAGCTTGACCACTGTCATGGACAAATCCAGGTGATAAAATAAGTATTGACCCCTGCCCTCTCTTTCTTTCATAACCCATTTTAGTTTTTTCTGCAGTAGGTTGGGGTGGGTCATTTTTAATCAAGTTTATTGCATTGCCACTCAGGAAGCACCTCTCGTAAGGCTAAATGACTTGCTACCCAAAAGGAACCTTTAAAGGTGCTAACAGATATGTGCTTAAATGTGTTCCAGGGGTTCTGAAATCTGCCATACAGAGAGTTCACTGCAGTCACAGGCATATTCACCTGTGCATTAACAACATTTATTTAACAATGCAGCCCTGTCAGAAACGGGCAGTGACACTTAGGAATAAGTAAGCTGTGGTTGGAAAAATTCCTTTTTGTTCACCAAAGTAGCAGCAGGCATGATTTTAAGTCATCCCATATAAAAAAACACCAAACATTTTTCCCATCGTTACTACAACCCTTGAACTATGTGAGAAAAAAGCAAGATACTTCTGGGGTAATTTTGAGCTGCTGTCAGGGACAAGCTGTGGGAAGCAAGCAGAGAAATCTGTCTTGTCTGGAAGCACGAATTTCAGCTTGACCACTGGTTCCCAAACTGAGGCATGTCAAACTGATGTTCCATTACTTCACTTAAAATCCATTTTCAGGGTTCATACAGGAGTCAGTAGTGCTCAGAAAGCATTGAGCAAAGCTGGTGAGTTTAGAGATCTCTGCTGCAAGGTTAAGCAGGAGAGCATGGGAACATCTTTGGAAAAGCATCTGCCAGTTCAGAATTTGAAAAGGTGAATCTACTGTTTTTTTCTGAAATAATTTTTGGCATAGGAATTTTTTTTTATTTTTACACAGAGGAATAAATCTGGGAAAGTACAAACATTTCTCCAATCCTCTGCCATGAGACGAAGATGGAATAGCTGCATTTACCTGTCCACGGGCAGGCATCCTTTACAGAGGCTGGTAGCAGATGCTACCTGAGTTTAGGCTGTTTCACAAGTGGGTAGAATTTAATGGCTCTCCCAGAAATGCAGAGACGTGGTTTCACAGAGGATTGCTTTAGGGATGTTTCCCAGTTACAGCTTCTGCACAGGATTTCTCTGCATAGATTTATCTGTAGTAACATCTTCATCCAAACCACACAGGCTATGGCACAGAACATGCAGGTATTTCCTCTGGTTAGGTTAAGCAATACTTTAAAACAGGTTCACCTTACATGTGACTCTTCAGCTCACTTAAAACCAGGACCAGTGATTTCCTTTTTCATCATTTATTTCACTATACATATCATTAAAAAATGTGGCAATTTCATCTTCAGAGGTGGGTGTTTAATCACTGGTAGTGAGATAAACTGAAAAAAATTCTCAACAAAAATCAACTTTCAGCTAAGCAATTTAAATAACTAAAAACGATTCTGCAGAATCAAATGCAGAACTTAAGCTAATAGCATCTCAACCTTTTATATTGTCTCCAATTCTTGCAGGTAAATGGGTGCCTGACTCTGTAAAGCTGTCACATCTCTTTTTAATGCGAACAGTAGGTAATGTTCACTATTTGCCTGCCAGCTTCTGGCCAGACATAAAAGGGAAATGAGGAGAAAATGTCCATGCCATTCTTGCAGTTACTCCTCTGTAGCAGTGCAAGAAAAGCCTCACACTAAGCTAATTACACAACCCACTTTTCTCAGCCCAGTAACGTGATAAGGCTAAACCAAGACTAGTGATTCGGAATGAAAAAAACCCCAGTGTAACATGAAATCAAAAGAATTACATGTCTTAAGTAGCACAGAAAACCACTATGCCCTGCCTAGTGCTTTAATACATCACACAAGTCAGAAATTCCTGATACAAACTTTTTGCAAACAAGAATGAGCAGCTACAAAGACTTCCTTCAGTATCGCATGATAATGTCAGTCCTGCTTGGAAGTTCCTCAGAAAGTTGGTTACTACAGCTCTCAAAACATTTCAGAAACCAAGCAAAAGCTTGTGACACGGTGTTCAAGGAAAAAAAATATTCACTGTGTGGTGCCTAACTGTAGCATGTTTTTCTAGGTCGGTCAGCTTCTTAGACAGAACTGCTAGACTGGACTTTTCCACCCCGACCCAGAATTTCCAGTTTACAGGACTTAGCTGAACTAGAACCTATCTAGATAACTACTGCATCATATAGCTAAGTTTGCACCACAATGCTAGGAGTACCCTAAAATAACAGTTCTGTAAAATCAGCTATTTTGTTAATTGTACATAAACTCCTAAGTCTAAAAAGTGCATATATTTTCAGGAATGCTGTAATTGTGTGATGCCAGCTGAAGGGTAAGCATGAACTTGGAGAGTTGTTTTGGAATGCTCCAAGTCCAAGGTCCTGAAGATGATCTATCTAGAACGTAAAGAAAGTTCCAATGGGCTTGGTTTTCATAAGAAAAGAAGCCTCAGCATGGTAGAACCTCCAGAGACATTTGACATATTGTTCTCTATTGTATTACTAGGAGCTGGGGAGGAAATTAATATATCAACAAGCTAAATATGCTGGTAGCAGCTAACATCATCCCAATCCCATCTGCCCTTATTCATAGCAGATGAATCCTTAGTTCACTGCAAAAGCCTTGCACCATGGCACTGATGAAAATCAAGACTGTAACTGGTACAGGGCCAGGGCCAATGACACCATATTATCTGACTGAAGCACAACAACAGCCGAGGCTTTTGTGACTTCAAGGCTAATCCTGGTAAGAGATACTTGTATTAGACAAAGATTTGTTAATCTTAGACAGCAGCAGTGCTAATAGCTATTGCAAGGCTGCTCTACCATAGCACATTTAGCTAGAACAGATCCGAAACTGGAATTCTTTTCCAACCTACAGTTCCAAGACTCTTTAAAATGAGCCACAAGCTGCACAGTTAAGAATTTACTCAAGATAATAGGATCCCTCAACGCCAGTTCCAACTATTCAGTTTACTCGTCCACAGACTGGCAAGACTTGCCTTTTCCTGAGCTGATACTTTTCAGACACATTGCAGCAGAGAAATTGCTGATGCACTCACAATTACAGAATTTTGCTGTCTTCAGTGAAGCTGTATCTATACTTGATTGGGCAAATCTGGCTAGATTCTGGTGATGCTGAAGCCAGGGCAAAATGTGACTTTCTCATTTGTGTTTGCTCTGCAGTAATGATAGGGCTAAGAATGTGCTATCGATTTTGTAAGTTTTAGTGCACTAAGTGTAGAAAGCATTAGGGGTTTGGGTTTGTTTTTTAACCTGAAACTTGTTAAAGAAATACACCTAAGCCTATCCCACAGAAAACAATTTGTGCCCCTTTACACACTTTGGAATGTATATAGACATTGTTGCTTCAAAACATTCAGACATCAAAAGGAGCATAATGTAACATTTATTTGCAGTCTCCATTACCTCCAATCCCACACTCACCACTTGCACATGAAATACCAGAGGTGCTTTCCATATGCACTCTGCCTCAGTTGAAAAGATTTACAATTGTATTTATCGAAAACATTTGGTCAAAACTGGCTATTGCTTACACAACTATTTACCCAATTCCCTGGCCTCTGTACCAGAAGTGGGAAGAGAAGCACCAAGCAGCCAACTGAAGAGTTACCAAAAAGCCTGAATTCAAGAACCAGAAACTCCTAAGAAACAAGCATGGTAAGAGGAGCGTTGTCTGTAAGGTCTTTATTTCTTCCATAAAAGAGGAAGGACTACATCATCTAAGCAGAGAGCTTTCAAATTCTACTAAGCAAGGTGGTTCATGCTATACCCACATTCTTGGGGGGAGGATAAGGGGAAGGGGCAAATAGCCTTGCCCCAACAGCAACCATAAAGACAAGCTGTTGAAAACTGGTCACATGTTGCACCCCTTCAGCAACCAAACAAAAGGGAGAAAACAAAGCAAATCCCTAACTTACGTGAAAGGGTGGAAGTATAAAAAGTCAATTATTTAAACATAGTACTTCTCCAGAGGAACTTGCTTGCAAAAACAAAAGCAGTGCCTGTGCAATGAGTACCTTTTCAATGTCACTTTAAAAGCTATACAATCCTATCTGGATATATGAAAGCTAGTAATGGCAGAGGATAGAGAAAGCAAGTAGGCAGCCCAGCATTCTGTGGCATTAAAACGTGATTAAATGAGGTTCACAAACAGTTTAGTGACGTTTCTGATAGACTAATCACATAGCAGTGCTCTAAATAGAGAAACAGACCCATTATCAAAATATTCCCTTTAAAAAAACATGTATCTTGGCAGAGTACTTAATGTATTTATTGTGTGGAGATAATGGCTTCTCACTTCAGACTTAGAAGAACATGGATGAAAAGAGGCTTCCCACAGACATATGCACCAGCAAGAAGTAGTACAAAACCCACTCTAAGTCTCCACGTTTTGGAACAAAGGCAAACTAACTGTTGACCCAGTTTATAAGCTCATCTTAAAATTGGCCTGTACTTTAAAACTCAATTTATTCTGTTCAATGGCAGAGTGTTCACCTATGGACACCAACGACTCACTTGAAGCAAAACTTAATTATTTCCTGACAGATTGGTTAAAATTGGCCAGGGAAATCAGAGCTGAAAGCTCAAATACTTTTCAGAAGCCACATGCAGCAGGACGTGCTGCTTCCCACTATTACCCACCTGTACCATGCCCCACAAGCTCCAGCCCAGCCCTGCCAAAACACAGATGAGTCTCACTGTGGCTACTGCATTATCTGTATCTTTTATACAGAAACAGTACAGTGCTAATCGATACAAATAATTGGCTCATTTTGTAAATTCAGGAAGTTGCCTTCTCCATGGCAGGTGCTATATTTCAGCCACACTGATGAAAACATCCCTA
>NW_008678939.1:9347-36526 GCF_000695815.1 Acanthisitta chloris
AAAAAACAACCCAAGCCAAGTGGCTCTCAAATCTGTCACAGACACATTCAGGATATTTCTAGCTAAATACATTGCATAATTAACAGTCATCGTAGAAAGACTTAACCTTTATTTGCCCATTTATTTTAGCCCACGCTTACCCCCACTTTTCCCAGTACACTGGCTGGATCACAAAACAGATTTCTCCACAGCCAAGAAGAATCTTTTTGGGTTGGTCATTCACTTTGGAGTTGTATTGTACAATACAGTTGTAAGCAAATTCTGAATTCAAAGCATGAGGGTTTGATATATGAAAACCACACTGATATTGTATACAGAAACTGGAGTTCAGCAGTATTGCCTTTTCAAACATTCTCAATTGCAAACTCATCTATTTTCACAATCAAAACATTTTTGTCTGAAAAGTTTATTTTAGTTTTCTGAACACTCTAAAGCAACTGTGCTTTTGATGTTACACAAGTGTTCAGATAGGATTAACAAAAATTAAAATGTTCTAAATTACAAATTTAATTCCTGTAAGAGTTTGAGAAAGGAAATAGAACAGAAAAGCATGACATACACACATTGTGAAGAAACCTCAACTTTTCATGCAATGGCAGGCAAGATGTAAAAAGCCACCCAAATTCACACATTTTTACACCGAATCATCAGAAAAGTACTCTGTAGTAAATCTGTACATCCAAATACATTTGGGATCTACACCTAAGTTACATTATTTATTGTTATATACACTTATTACCCCTTGTATGATGTCTAAAGGAAAATCTTCATTCAACCCAAACAAACAAAACAAAAAAAAGCAAGACTAACTTGGAAAAAAGGAGAATCACTTTAGACATTCAGTTAAAATGTTGGTTTTGTTTTAATCTTAACCTCAAGGTGTTTATTAAAAAACAAACAATCCTCTTCATTTAACATTTTGCTTTCTAACTGTACAGTAAATTGCATTGCAGAGAACACACCCCGTCTTCAGACTGTATTTTCTTTGGATGGATTTAAGATGTAGCTGGATATTACTTTAAAGATAAATAAAGGGAAGTTGGTCCAACTAGAACAGTAGCTGATATATTACATGCATATGGGTTTTTTATATATTTTTAAATTATTTTTTTAAACAAATGAGTGTAGGGTAGTTGATATTCGCAAATAAACCAAAAAAGCACCTGGAGTCAAAATACAAAACACACCTCCTATCCTGGCAATGGCAGTAAAAATCAGAAGAGTAATCTTTCTGGAACGGCATTTTTACACAATTTAGAAATGTTGAGTACCAGGAAGACTACTAATCAAGTAGTTTTAGCAGCCAAGTTTCCCTCTTTTTACTGAATGGAACAAATGCTTTAAATAAACCGTTTGTCCTCTTCACTGAAGAGAGCTAGTCTATTCATCTTTAATGAGCTAGGTTTTTTGTGGTTTGTTGTTGGTTTTTTGTTTGGTTTTTTTGGGGAAGATTAGCCACGTACTGTAGTAATGCCTACTGCATATAATCCAAGCATTTGCTGTGAACAGTTGGAGAAAGCAGTCAGTAAGAACCTAGGATCAATGAAATAGATGTTACTTTAAGCCATCCACAAAATGGAGACCCATACAGTGCCCAGTGTTGAAACCCAAATCTCTTCTTGCGCTTTTGTTGTGCAAGTTCATCCCCAGGAAAACAGGAACTGATCCATAGTTCAACTTTCTTATTTCCTTAGTCAATTTTCACATTAGTGTAGATTTTACGAACAAAGGCACTTGTTCCCATGTAACCAATAGCTCCTGAAAAACAAACCGAAAATGTTGAGTATGTTAGAGAGCTGATCATGGAAACAGGGCAGCAATATAAACCACACACTTGAACAGAGAATGGCACATAAAGCATGCACTGTGCACACAGAAAATTATCTACCTGCAATACTAGTTCTCAAACTCTAATTATCCATGCTCCCCCTGAACGTCTGGCAAGAACTTCCCTAGTCTAGCAATCTAAATCCATTAAGCCATCTTACCAAGAGGCCATGCTCACTTGGCCTCGATAAATATAGCAGCCCCCCTACTGCTGCCAGTAACTGGGTCCTTTTTTTCTGAACAGAGGGTAAAAAACACACAATCACCCACTCTGCAGGGATGGTGGATGGGAGGGCAGGTTTTTATTACAAGTTACATGCCTTCTGGATGAGTGTTTTATTGGCAGATGGCTTCTTCCCTCCCACAAGGTACAAATAATAATAGATCCCCATCCCAGGAGTCTTACACTCCAAGGAGGTCTGTACAAAGAGATTAAACAAGTAGCAGTTAGTAGTTAAAGGAAATTGCAACCTGTGGTTTTCAAATTAGTAAGAGTCACGAGCAGAGTATGCATTGTCACGGCAGAAATAAAAGAACAAGTCACTGAGTTTTTGATAGGGGCAACAAACCCAAAATACTGCAGTACTAAGGACTTCTAGAAAAATGAAAGAAATGCACTGGACCAAGACCTCTTTTCAGAAAGAGATCCAGCAACCTACCTGGTCAAACCCAGAACCTCAGGTTTGCCAGGCTCAGTAAATACTGTAGTCTTATAATATCCGCAGGGGATGTCTTCATCTCTTTCAAGCAACAAAATGAGACTAAGTCAGTTTGGCTAATTGTCATGTTTGAAGTGAAGTTGAAAATCAAGCAAGAATTAGAAACAACCGGTGTCAGACTGCCAGCACAATCATAAAATATGGCAAGGATGGATAAGTCAATGTCCGTAACTTACTACAGAGAACTCCTAACATCAAATGCTTGGATGCCTGATAAAGAACAGACTCTAAAGAGAAAAGATATTTTCCTTCCTTGAAGCAATACAGAAAAGCCCAGAACAAAGCATGAGACATTTGCAGTGAACTAGGATGCACCAGAATTGCAGAAGATGTTTTAAATACAAAAGCCTAACTAACTGCCAAACCTTCACTTTCCAATAAAAAAATTAAAGGCCCTTTTGCCTTTATAAATTAAGGGTGTGCAGACCTGCAGCTGGCATCGCTGACCACAGAGTAACTCAGATCCTGAAGAGGTCTCTAAATCCTGGGGACTGATGGGATAATTTATGAAGTCAGCCACTAAACTGTCACAAAACAGATTTATTTTTTTTAGACACCCATTCATACCGAATCAGAAAAACTGCAAAAGGCAAACCTGATGCATCACTCCAATGCTTTTGGAGTGGTAAAGAGCCTGCGGTGTCAGCTTCTGTACTGCACAGCATTTCAGGTTGTATAAATATCATGGCAACCATTCCAATGGCCAGCAAATCAGGGATTTGCATTACTAACTTGGGCAAAGTAGAACTCAATTTAAATAAAACAGAACACACAAGATCAGGTTGCTGCTTGCATGCACTAATGTGTGCTGAGGATGCAGCACAGGGAAGGCCTGGCTGTTCAAGAAGAGACCAGCACAGCACTTGGACAAACCCTCCTACAGATTCTTCCATAGCTTGTCAAGAAACTAATCTTCTGTCTTCTGCAGCAAACAGACAAAATAATGGCACCATACCTCTCTTTCAAGACTCAAGATGTTCTTCCTGTTAAAACAAACACTGCCAACAGATCCAAACACCATGTTAGGTGCTAACTCTGACACATTCCTGTTCTTTGAGAGCTTCTCTAGTGAAGAGATGCCAGGTATCACAGAGATTTGAGAGAACAAAGCATTAATTGTTTTTCACTTGGTACCTCGAGTATGAGTGAGATGGAAGTGAAGGGGAGGAGTGGAGAATAGCAGTCACATGAGACCACAATCTCTCATCCCCATAAACAAATCATAACATATTCTGAATCACGGGAGCCTTATCCATGAAGGCCACTAATGGCAAATACCCAAGGCAGGGGTTAAGCCTCAAGGCTACTTCCCAGGCATTGAATAAAACATGGGACAGGGAGGTGGAAGCCCTAGGCAATCAGGACTAAAGAATGTCCTCCTGAATCAAATGCAGGGCAACTGGCTCATTTGAATTAAAAAAAAACATAGGAAAGGGAAATATTTTATTTATTTATTAAACACCTTACCAGATGATATTTATAACTTAGCTATGGCCTATATAGGTTTAGCAGAAATAGACTACAAGCATATTTCAGCAGAACAACAAGCTTTTAAATAGAGAGAAATCCAAATACTGAGGAAGAGCAACCACAAACCAGAAAAAAAACTAATTCCCATCTATTTCTTAAAATCAATTAACACTTACTACAGTTGTGACTTTGTAAGCACTGATTTTTAGGGTTTGGTTTTTTTACAACCCTTCAAGCATACTTACAGTATGTATTTGGATGCTCAAGTGTGGTATTCCAAGAGGCCATTCTATACTATGCAGTTCTATATACTAAGCCATCCACTAAGCTGGGGAGTAAGTTTTATTCTTTTTTGTCACTAAGAGGGAAGCTCAAAAGGTTTGTAGGTTCTCATGGGCTCCCTACTGTCCAGTCCCAGAACTGAGACGCACTGCAGAGAGCAGCAAACTTTGTGGATCAAAGCATCCCACTACATGTGGGATTTGAGTTCACTAGGCATTGTCAAGGACATTAAAACCAGAGTTGGATGATACATGTCTACATAGAGTTTCCCTGCAGCTGCTTTGGGCCCTAACTAGTTTGTCTCACACCCAACTGTGTGATACCGAACACACCCATTCGCATGAGCCTCCGAGGAACAGCTCTACACACTTTTCACAGGAGACATACAGTCAGTAGCACACACACTGCACAATTCTTTAACACAAATGTCTTTGTTAGACCTCAATGGCTGCAAGTTCCCTAGACAAATGCTTTTTGACAGGGGATTTTTTTTCTTCACTCCACATGCTGAAAATGGGAGTTCTCAGTAAAAAGGGATCTCACGGCTTCTCTTCCAACACACTTAAAAAGACAAAAAGAAATCTCAATAGAGCTCTGGAAATAAAGTATTTTCTGTTTTTGAATGAATTTGTGTTTTACTCTTAATATTCTATCAAGTAGTGTCCCACCATGAGAAGAAAGCATTTGACAATCTTTCTTTCCTATGTATTAAAAAACATTTTAATTACAGAACCTGGTGGGCAAGCTTGCCTTCTGCATCATAGACATTTTAATCAATACTGGCCTGAGCACTTTAAAAAGAAAAGATTAGAGCTGAAAAGTATAAGCCTATTAAAGAAAAAAAAATGGCTGCAAGACTACCAAAACAGCAGGGAAGTCTTGTAATGTGCCAAGAACCTGATGAAGCAAGATTAGTTTGTGTGAGTGAAAAGGGGAACAGGTACTCAGCAGTTAAGAGATTAATTCCCTCCCCTTTTTATAAAGTATGGTGGTGTTGCCCACCCTCTTGGGATATCAAGAAATGTATACTTTAAAGAAGCAAGTTCCTGCAAGACATCATGTGTCTCAAACATAATCTCAAAGAAATCCTCCCACTAGAATCTATAGACTATTCATTCACTGCTAAGAAGTATTAAAGATCACACATAAAAAGGAAATAACATCATAGAAAAGTACAAAAGAACCAAGAAGCACTTTCTGAAAGTCATAAAGAAAAGGATAACAATAAAGATAACAGGTGAACAAGTACGCCTGACTTTATGAGAAGATCTCCATGCCATGAACTACGTTTTTCTCTAAACATCTGTCAAAACAGTATCTTAAGAAGCAATGAACTCCAGCTGCACCCAGGAGCACTCTGCACTCTCCTCCTTCATCTCTGAATATTTCAGTACTTATTTCTCAAAAGCTATCCTGAAGTTCAGTCCTTTCTGTTCTGGTCGACTTCATGTATACATGTCACAAGACACAGATGGTACTGTCATCCCTACTGTGCTATCACTGATTCCTCAGTGAGGGTACCTAGCTTCTTGTCTTGGGGTGACAGTTAAAATTTCGAAGCAAAATGCTAGCATGGACTCAACTTAAATTGGAATTTATTTTGCAGAATTTCTTGCCACATATTAAGTCTTTCAAGCCTGCATTGAGGGTGAAATTCTCTGTACAGTACATAAATGATCTTCCTATCAGAAGACACAATCCATAGAACGTCCTGTACTGGGTAGAAATAAAGGATAAGCAGAGAACTCTCCAAATTCTTTTTCAGTTTGCAAGCTTTTTTGAGCAGATCTTGCAGACATACACATTCCACCACCAAAACCACAAGCTAGAGCTAGAAACTTCCGTGAGAAAACTGTCAAAATATCTGAAACTTACCACACATTATTCCCAAAGCTGTGCTAAATACTGCCATATAACCAAAGTAAAATGATGTTTGAAACAAGCCATACATCCTGAAAAAGAAAGACAGGAATTTATGCTAGGTATTTTCCTCAACTTATTTGGCAATACAGTAATCTGACATTCAAGCAAGAAAACTACCACTTACTTTGTCTTGAAAAAGTAGTAGTAAAAGGAGTACATGTAAACATAAATCGCAGTTGATGCCGCAGAAAGAAAGCTTGTCCATTGCCTGAAAGCAAACACATCTCCATCACACAGCTAGCCAAAAGGCCTCCCAAGATGCACAATGCACTTGGAAAAGAACCATCTAGACTGAAGAAACATTACTTTTCTACAAAACTCTCACAATCTGGTTAACTGTGCAAGCAATGCAGTACTCACCACCTGTAATCCTCTGCGTTTAGCAGGAAATACGTACAAACGATAGTCACACAAACTGTCACGATGCAGAGGATAACCAGAACCAACATCATAAAGCCATAAACATAGTAGATCTTGTAAGCCCAGAATGAAGTAAAAATGAAATACCTGAAGAGGGTAAACAAAATATGCAGATGATACTGTAATTTAACTTCAATTACTCTAATATTTGATCAAACTGGCAAAGAGCTGACACACTCACATTTCAATAAAAATTGATCCAAAGGGGAGGATTCCACCTAGGCAAACAATAACAGCTGGTTCCATGAACCTGAAAGATATTAAGTTTAGGGACAATTTTAATCTTTCATTTATAAACACATTAAGACCATGTAATTCATATAGCACTAAGAGCATTACTTAAAAGGCATGGTAACCAGAAAATTTCTGTCTCACACCAGCATATTAGAGAGATGATACCCTAAAAATGTCATGTGTATGGCTAAAAAAAGGGGTTATTCTTGGGGAAAACTGAAACAAAACATAAGGCTCATGCCTATCACCTATAGGCATAAGGTTAGCCATCTAACCAGCCTTAAAACTACAGAGAGAATCTCTCTTGCCCAAAAAGGGCCTAAGCAATCAAGCCCCACGACATCCACCAGCCTTGAGGCAGCGAAAACTCTGCTGTTGATGGCTACAAATACTGCAGTGCAAAGAAAATTTCGCAGGATAATGGTTATATAATTAAGAACCAGTGTTTATTTTTAATGCTATACTGAGTCATGAACATATGGCTAAAAATGAATACTCAGCTACCTGTAGACGATACTGGCACTAAAGGTGACCTCTGTGTAGTACTTGTGATGATGCTGAATCTAGCTAGTAACCACTGATTTAATTTGCAGCTTCTTTTATTATTTATAGGGAGACTTGTCTAAGCTGATGGTGTGCTATTTCATCATCTTCAAGAGAAGTATCTTATTTCTTTTTATCTGTCATGCTGATCCAGAAAAATCCATCAGATTCCCAAGATACAGGTCACAATATAAATCAAATCCTAGTGTCTGAGCTGCATAGCCCACCACTAACAAGAGACTAAGTGTGCTGCACTTCCTGGACATCATGGGCATACATGTCTCAGTGCCCCCTTCACTTTGTCTGTTCCATTCCTCTGAACAGTGAAAGCAAGAAAAATCTATCTGAAAAAAAAAAAGTCCTCTGAGGATCTTTTAATTTCCCTAGCTTGCTGCTTCCACCTCAGAATTAAATTAATAGGAAAATGTCACTGCATTTGTTAATTTTCCAAAACCCTGAGGTACCTTCTGAGACTAGGCACTCCTTTACATCCACTTCAAAATAATAAAGGCTTCTTCACAAGGCAAACCATATACCTGCAATATTCTAGGCTCTATGCCATCAACAAAAGTGCAGAATTGGGAACAGCATTGCAAGTTTCTCCCCACCTTCACCCTGCAAATATGTCTCGGCCTGTACATGGAGACCATTAATCAGAACAGTTAGTTCTGCCTCCAAGGCACACTCAATCCTAAATCTGTAAGAGGCATTAACTAAAGAGGAGAGGTTTAGTTTCAAGATACCTGTACAAGAACTGGGTTAGGACCAACCTCTCTACATAAGGGACTAAACAGCATTTCAGTCAAAATGTGAATCAGTGATCCAGGGCTATAATCTCCTCCAACTATTAACCATGGTGTTTTAATTCAAAAGAAAAATCATATTAAGGAAATGTCAGTTGAGCTATTCTTCTAGACACAACTGAAATTAAATAATGAAGTTATTCCAGAAACACCTGAGAAGTAATTCTAAATGTACTGAAAAAAGTACTTCTATTTCCCATTCATGGCTGTCTTTACCATTTCTTCTCTGGTATGGGTCGAGGCACTGCATTGACACGACACGGAAAATTAGGCTGTCCTGACAGGTTTCGGCCAAGAATTGTACCAACGAGGTTCAGTGGAAGGATGACAAAGAAACAAATACAGCACACTGCCACCTGTAAGCCAAAAATTAAAGTCACCATTAAAAAACCAGAAGGTATAAGGCAACAAAAGAAAATAACCAACCAATATTAATACTTAGCAGTTACTGCTATAGAATCATACTCCTGGTTATGAAGCATTAGTCAACATAGTCAACATAGATCAACATAGACAAAAAATTACAACTCTTGCATGCAAAATTTTGAATCCAATCCAAAAAAGAAACCCAAACAAGAACTGGAAAGCCATGTCAGAATGCCATCAATCAAAATTTTGGGTTAATTTTTTTCCACTATGCACCAATTGGGTAATTAGAACACAGACTGATACAGAAACCAGCAAGTCAACCCAATGTTTCAGCTCTTTCCAACAGAACAGCCTCTCTAAAAAGCTACCATGAACAATCTTTTCTGCCAGCATATGTATATAGCTCTACTTTTGCTATTCCTTGAAGGCAACAGGAAAATTCAAAGCGTTTACCAAGACATTCTCTACTCGTAACTCTACAGCACAAAAGGAATTAGCATTAGACAGTTAGGTCAATTTTTGATACTGACAATTAAAGACAGAACAGTTGCCCATAATGCAATAACCACAGTTCTGAATACTGACCCTGTGACCTTTTCTAGGCAAACATATGAAAATACTGCCTTTTAATGGCACTGTTGCCTGAGGCTCTGTGCACACACTGGTGCCTCCTGAGCAAAGCAGCTATATTCCTCTTTCGTTCCATCAGAATGCAAAGTCCATGGCAGCAGATTAATGCAAAACAGAGGAACATGTCTAAAAGCCACACACTGCCTTGCTTAAGAAGCAGTTACTCCAAGGATAAATAAAGGCTGTTCATATATGCTATAGCTGCAGGAGTCTACTGCAAACAGGTGAAAAGCAAGAACTACATTAGCTCAATACAAACTTAGCATTAGGTGGATCACACAAGTTTAAGGCAACACCTGCCTGAAGTCAGTGGGTTATTCCTTTATTACTGATGTGTATATCATTACTAGCTTAGGCCAGATTTGAATGGAAACATTGCCTGGGGCTGGATGGAGTAAGCTTCACAGAAGGGGTACATCAAACTGGTCCCAACTGCTCTGTGCATCTTTGAGGAGAGGTTATTAAGGAATTACATCATATATGAAGCTTCAGTGGTAAATAAGAAGAATCTAAGTAGCACTTATACTTGCAGTCTAAATAATACTATAATAAAGCAGTTTTTACACAATTAATTAATATTTAATATCTCCCATTTATCTTCTTCCATTATGCAAAAAACCACAGGAAAACAAGCACAATGTCTTGACTGGAGATAGCTGCCTGTTCTAGCTTCTGCCTTTTCAGGCATGTTCCTCTTAATTTCACATCTGAGGTGGACACAGTGTCCCCCCACCAAACTAAACAGTGCCTGTTGCCACAGATGGCAAGGACAGTAATGACGCAGGCTGGACATTATCTAAACATACAGCTTAAATCCAAACTGAAGCAAATACAGGGCACTGGGGTACGCAAGTGTCTTAATGATGAAGTTAGGAGATTTCTGCCTAAAAGGTTTCTGAGAGCAAGAATACAACAACAAAAGCAGTTCAGGCACTCACTGGTCTCATTTCTTACATACGGTAAGAAATGAAGGCAGGAGCAGCACACATACCTGCTCGACCCTGCTGCAGAAACCTCCCTACAGAGGTCACTGGCAGCATACTAAAAAACCCCAACCCCAGTAACAGCTGCTGCATGACAGCTAGAGATAAGAAAATCTCTTTGTGAGCCTTTTAAGAGAAGTATTATTGTAACGTCAGCCAGAGAAATTCAGAGAACCATTGTAACTACCACTTTGGAAAACACAAATTATGCAGAGAGGCAAATACACTACATTTACAAACCTGTTTTTTCATCAAGCAAACCAGCACACATTCTCCATAATCCATACTACTCAAAACAAATTACATGAGTTTTTGTACCAAGCCAGTACATTAAAAAATACTTATTTCATTTTGACTGTTGCATTTTTGTTGTACAAAATTTCTCATTTATGCAAGAGCACCTGATTTAGTTTGCAGGTTTTAGTTGCCATAGAAGAGACTGCCAGCCTCAGCAAGTCTGCATTCTTTCTAACTCTTTTTGTTTTGTTTTGATGGGGAAAGAATATTCTACTGCCCTTGACTGAATGTGCAGAATTCAGTTTTCCTTATTTGAAAGGAAACATTGTCAAGAGGAATATAATTTCTGTCCTAGTGCCATGTGTTTCATATTTTTGACAACTGTAGATTAAACTTCATTCAAAGGTGATAATTAAAATTTTTATGAGCATATCTAATATTAAACAGCTACTGGCAGGCTATGGTGCCTTGACTGCTTAATGCACAAGGAAGAAAAGCAATAAAAATTAACTGTCAAAGCAGCAGCTTGATCTTTCCTGTCAGCTACCAAAACTGCACTCTCAGTCATGAAGACTTCCATATAGAGATTACTGAATCTGTACAGTGAAACAGTTTTCTGCACAACATCTGGCCAAACAGTACAAGAAGAAGAAAAGAAGGTCTCAAAATAAAGTGTTATTAATTTTATTACAACTAAGTTGTAAATCTAGGGTGCTGCTTTGGGTAAAAATTTGAACTGTTGAAAATGCAGGTAGAAGCACTAAACACTAAACTGAGGCTTCTGACCAAGGGTTCCACCGTCACTTTCAAGCAATCAGAGAAAGCAACCTCTGAATGTATCTAGCAGGATTTTTTTCTATTTTTAGCCAGGTGTGTTTCCTTATCTGGCTCAAGGCATGAACATCTTTGGCACTACACACTCCTCCATTTTCAGTGGCAGTCAATACTCACATCAACTCAGACCTGCCAGGAAAGCTGCAGCCTGAATTAAGTTATCTGTTGGAGGAAACACCTTTTTTTCTTTTTGAAACAAGGTAGAAAAGATGCCAACACTAGGGTCTCAGTCCCAAGAGAAATTCAGTGTGCTTAATCTTATTTAATTAAATCATTAAAAATGCATAATGGAAACATTAGCCACACAGGCCCCTACTGCTCAAACCAAACAAAATGGTGCATCTTAAACAGCCGAATGGAAGATGCATGGATTCTGCAGTCAGAACACTGCATTAGTAATAGTAGTCTTAATGGAGATCTTTAAATTATGTATCACACACAGAACAAGGCAAGCAGCCACCAATTATGAAAGGCCAGAATTAAGATAGTCCCTTCAAATTCAATCATGCTGTACTCTGTACAAATTCTGCATTACTTAGTATTTCTGCATAGAACTACTGTCATACTCCTCAAACACAACTGGGAAAGTCACTTCACATGCCATTATTTAAAATTCTTCTTAAATGTTCCATGCTCCACTTTTTAGATGTAATTCAAACATGACAAAATAGAAAGATGCTTGATAAATACACTGAAAAGACAAACATCAACAGACATTAAGTCAAGGTGTACAACAACTCCAGAACTCGATGTTCACTAGTAACAAAACACACCCAAAAAATCAAATTTGGGCTCCAAAGGAATGAATAATTGAACAGTACCCATTACATTTCTTTAAAGGTGAAAGGATGAGAGGAAAGAGGCACAGATTTTTATATCTCCTTCATATGCTTTGGAAGTTAAAAGCTTTAAACCATTAAGTTTTAAAAAGTTCTCATATTTGAATAAAATCTCTCACATTCTTGATTGCATTTTGAAGGGAAGGGCAGCTAAAAGATAGCCCAGGGAAGAGACTAAGCCTTTTGTCAGGCTCATGGTGTATTTCATTGCTCTCTAAGGTAGGACAGCTAACACGTATATTCAAAAGGGCTAAAGGCAGAGTCCCAAGAGTGACGACTGATTTCAGACACAGGCTTTGGCTCTTCCCAGGCCCTGCCACATCTTCGATGAGATCCCAGACATGAGTTATACAAGGTGAATGAAACTTTGAAGTTCAAAATAGACTGCAACAGCAATTGCATGAGATGCGTGAAGGTCCTGAAGAGCCCAATCCATTTGAGCATTTCAAGACAAAGTGTAGAAGAGCAGATCAAAGATGCTGCAACTGGGTGTTAGCTTGGATTTCTTGGCTTTGATACTATCAGAGCTGCCCTTGCCCAAACTGCATAGAAAAATCTGTCTGGAGGCAGGAATTAAGTCATAGTGAAGAGACTACCTAGTGGCTCTCCAGGAAGTGGCAACGCAAAATGGGCAAAGCACAGGATATTATATATAAGAACAGTCTCTTAGCAATCTTTTAGCTCAGGGACCTTTTCTTCTACAGTAGTCGAGAAGAGGGGGCATTTCTTGCCAACAATTTAAATCAAGGAGGGTGGTTTGAAGACATGCCAGGGTAAGGAAGTAATTTCTGTATTCTAGTCCATTTAGACGGCAGAGGTTTTATTTCCCCGAGAAATCAGCAGCAGCAAGTTTGCACTAGACAATTCTAGAAGCTTCTTTACATTGAAAACAAAGGTGGAAAGACACAAAGGTATCTTATTCATAAAGCCAGAGGGCTTCCCGGGGACTTCAACCTGAAGCATAACATGGTAATTGCAAACAATTTCCATTTCCTTCTGCAAAGCAGCTTGTTGATTTGAAGTCATTAGAGCGTTGCTCATTCTGATGAAGTTTCCGATTCATAACCTGCTCTCCTGCTAACTCCGCTCAAGTTTTATTGCCACAGTCACAATGATTCAAACACTTCCATAAAACCTTGTGAACATTAAAATCACTGTGTATAGCGAGTCCTAACATCCTGATTAAGTGAACCCTGAGGATTTATATATCTATTTGCCTTTGCATGCAGATTCCCATGATCTTAAAATATGAATTTGTTCAACTGATTTGTAAGACAAACTTCAGCACAGGTAGAATTCCCTTCCTGCAGCATTCCTGGCCTCCAAATGGGAATACAAGTGAAGAATGTGATATCATAAACACTTGCTCAGCAGTAAAACAGAGCCTCTTTGCACATAACAAAGATCAATGCTGTAAACTTTTATGACAATATTGTATATGGCTGCTAGTGCAAGAAAGAAAAACCAATACAAAACTGCCCTGGAGCACGGACAAACTAATATAAACATAGAATTTTAGCCTAATTTCTTGAAGAAGACAACCAGAAAAAAGTAAGTGAAGAGTTTAAAAACATGTTTAGCTTTGTATTATAATTAGTGGCTTTATAACAATGAATTTAATATAAAAAGTTGCTATTTAGGCATGCACTGAAAATACTGATAATAAGGAGGTGACTAGAACTAGCAACATACATATATATAATGACTCCTCAATCAGTAAAAAGTGATTGAAAGTCTTTGCCTGAAACTGAGAATTGTCTCTCTTATTACCATTTATAATCTCTGCCACATTATTCATTAACAATGTGTTCTTAAGAGCATTTTCAGTCACATACTGAATTCAAATAACAGTACCTAAAACAGAACTTGTGTTACTAAGCTTCATTCTGTGGTACATTTAAACTAAGAATAAATCCAAGGCTACTCAAACGTCTCTGAATGGACTAAACAATCTAACATATCACAAAAACAGATAAGCAAAGAAGAAAGCTCATAAAAAATGCTGAATTACAAGATTTGCTACAGATACTGAAAGGAAAACCAGACTTCCTGTACTAAGATATTCTGCCAAGTTAACAGTGCCACTGCACAAAATGAGAAAAAACACTTTTATGGTGAGTATTTTTTAAAAAAATGCTGCTTTAAAACAATAGTCCTTGAAATACTGCCGAAGGGGCAAGTGATTTTTCCGACACTGTATTCACAGGATTATCTGGGGCTGCTTGAAATGTCTGTCACAACAAACAGAATACTGAAAAAAGTCTCAAGAAATAAGAAAGTCATCAGGATTAAATGAAAAAGTAATCCAACCAGCACAGGTTTTCAAGTGACAGGGTAAACATACAGTCACAAGACCATAACTGGACTCTAAATAACACTACACAAAGTGAACACAGTGAGTCATTTTTGTAAAGACATATCTCCTCAGAATGCCTGATGTCATATTTTTGCCTGAGCTTTTCTTTTTCTGCTTGACTGCAATGACTTGGAAGTAGCTTTCACTCAGAATTTATATTTCATTTTAACTTATAACCAGTTTGCACTGGACACATCCCACATTGTTAGAACACTAAGCTTGAATACAAATCAGAAGAGCTGTTTTAAGCAGGGAGAAGACTGTTCCTGGCATCCAGCAGCTGTTGCTACTGTAATTAAAATGAATTATACTTGAAGCACCTTAAACCCCTCCCACAATAAATTTCTCACTAGGAAGCTAAACTATGACTCTCAATTGTATTTAGACTAAAAAAAAGTAGTCCCTCTGTGTCTACAGTGGTGTTTAAATTCTCTAAGAGAATGACTCACCATGGTTCCAAAGGGTATAGCTCTTGAAGCATGATAATAGATGGCAATGAAGTTAATGAAGAAGGCAGTTCCACACACCATTGCTGGAATAAGGAACGCTCCGATGAACATCTGCTTTATCCATCGCCTTCCTGTAAGAAGGGACATTCCAATGGGACTTGTGAGATGCAGCATGCTTTGTTTAAAAATTAGCAAGCTCTCCCACAATTTAGGTGTTTGACAACTTCTCCCCCAAAAAGCTGAAAGAAATAATTAACAATATACTACATCAAAACGAGAGCCAAGAGTCAATTAATAGTTTCATTTGACTCCTGGCAACCCACAAGATGCAGCACATTAATCAATTCAGTAGGCCAGGTGAAACGACAGGAAAAGGGATACAGCATGAGAGCATTTCTGATGCAGAACAGCATATGCTGACTGAGCTGGCCAAAGAACCTGGGTATGAAACCTAAGTGTATATGTAGGCTGCAGATTAGTAGAGACAGAGACAACAGAGCTGGCCCTGTGCAGAGCCTGCTCACACTCAGAGCACATCAAAGCTCAGCACTGCTCCCAGGACAACTCAGCACTACAGCTGCTTCCAGGCAGCATCTGCTCACCGTTGTCTTGACTCAACTAAGCTGATTCCATACATTCAGGATGCATTAAGGATCTGGCTACCCCTGGTATAAAGCAAAATGCCACAGCATTTCACACAGCAAAACTGAACTCTGACATGCTCAACAGCAGAAAAGGTAGAAGGAACATGATTTCTAAACCCAAGCATCAAGGGAACAGCAACACTTGTTAACAGTTATTACTAAGTTTAGAGCTCCCTGAGAAACTAAAAAAAAATAGAAAAACCATCTTGGGCAATACCTTAAGAATTTTCACTGCCTATATTCACTGTACTCTTTATGCTCTTAAATACTGCCTAAATTCAATATACCACAGTATTAATATGCAGCAAATAAAACCAGTAAAAAAATCAGTATAATTTTTTCATGACCATCACACGTATTTTCACCAACATAATCAGCATTTCACCATTTGATATAGGTTTGATCTGTTAAAAAAAAAAAAGACAACCAACCTATAACTATACAGCATGGTATATTTTAGAACAGCAACCCTAATCTACATAGATTTTTTTTTTTCTACAAACTGCTAGGTTTATACACAAGCCACACGGAAAAGAAATCTAACCCACAGACTCAAACTGCAGTTAAGACTGAATGCTAACAAGTATATCATGCTAAGAAAGATACAAATTTTCTTTCATGACCTTACCGGAACTGTTTTTTCTAAAGCACTGCAGAAGATAATAGATATTGATTACCCTTTTATTGCAGCACAGGGAAAGGATGAAGCTAGTGGACTGCAAGGATCTAACTGGTCAAAACTCAGAGGCATAGTGGGGAGTATTTGCAGACAGCCTGCCTAAATCTGTCATGTCAATTTTATTAGGATTCTGCTCTCTACTTTGATTTGCTAAGTATAATGCAGAGCACATATTGGAAAACAAAAAACCTTCTTTAAAAGATGATATAAACAGTTTTCCTCATCCATAATGAATGGTCTAGTACATAATCTATAATCCTCCTTTTTGTGTTAGCCTAACACATCCCCCCTAGTACCTACAGAGGGGGGCTATGTAGAAGTCACCTGGAGAAGGTGACACGAGCTGTTTAACTGCATGTTGCAAAAAAGGGAGAGGCTGTTCTACTCTCTGGATGTCATGAGTCAAACAATTACATACAAGAGTATAACAAGCAATTTGTAAGTCACAACTGTTAACAGTTCTTTAGCTCTTACTACTTTTAAATTAACCAAAGACTTCAGTTATCTCTTCAGAAAATGCAGCCAATACTGAATAGATAATATGAAACTTCGATACATTCAAAATATTTTCTGTTTATTAAGAATTTAATGGATTCCATCTGAATAACCTAACTCCATGAGGACACTTCTATACTGGTGTAAATCAGAAAATAATAACTTCTCCATTTACCAGTGCAATGAAAATGCTGAAACATGAAAACAATTTACCTCCTTGTCTAGCATAAAGACTTCCTCCAAAATATCCATTCACGGGAGATGTCGCAGCATAAACAAATATAGCTGTACTGAGCATTGATCCTCTCCTACAAGAAGAGATTTTTTTAAATGAAATACAAAACCAAACATGATTAGCAGAAAAAAAGACCTGTAAAATATGTACTTTCAGCAAAGCATCTATTTAATATTTGTATGCCATACAAAAATTTAAGTGCTTAATTGTAAAATCTGCATAAGAATGAGAACTGTTTGAACCCAAAGCTTTTGCCCAAGTCTAATTCAATGTGAGAAAGAGTTCTGACATACTACAGTCTTTTCTAATGGACATTTGTTTTCACTGGAGTACAAAAATCTCACCTGTGACAAAAATATTCTGACATTTGAATGTGGGTAATTTGTGTATAAATAACTATTTATACGACATATTAATTGCAAGATTCAACTACAGATAAATGTCAAAAGGACAGTATTAACAAAAATGTACTAAGACTGTGAATAATGTTTCTGCCACCCCTCATAAATTAACTTATAAGATTGAAAGTGTTCATCTTGCAGAAAATTAAATTTAGAGACTATAAATACTATAATGAAGCCACAAATCAGCACTGAGTAGTGTAATCGGAAGAACTTAGTACTTTCTAAATTATCACCTCATTAAACGTTGGAGTACCCATTTTGGCATAATTTTTCTGAAATTTTACAGGAAAAGGTAATAATTTTAAATCACAAAAGCCATTTCCAAATACATTTTTTAAAATCATGCCTAAGAATAGCAAGATATAAATGTTATTCATTAATAGAGTTGTGTCCCCACATCCCTCTGCTACTCTTCAAAAGCAACAGCAGTAGGTTTTCATCCAGTGTGCTGGCCTTTCTTCACATTATGTATTCTGAGAGATTCTAGTCTATTGCCATTTTGGTTTTTGAGGAGCCATTACTGGATGCCTCTGCCATACCCAAAGAAGGAGTTAATCTTTAGCACTTAGGCTTCCACAACTGCAGGAAGGAAGCAAACACACCTGTGGGTCATAGACACTAAAGGATTGGCTTTAACATGTGCTTCTTAGAAACTTCTAACTTAAGACAATTTAGAAACAGATGCAAAACCCCAAAGACCAGGCACACTCTGAAATGATACATGTAAATCCAGGCTGCCTGCAAAATGGTCAGGAGTTGGTGATGTAAAATTATCTCAAAATTTCCTACTCTCAAGCTTACTCACTTGTTTCACATATTCTAATGGAAATGCTCCTCAAAACACAAAGCAGTATTAATAAATTAATAGCTGACACAGCCAAATTTCACTGAGATTTTTAGCTGGCGTCAGCTGCATGATGCCCGAGAGTTTTAACAGACCTGAGGAGCACTGACAGGCCATCAATACTGAAATTCTGGTTTACAACATTTTTGCCCTCACATCACTATTTTCCTAAACACAAGAATTATCTGCACCAGATTTGGTCAATTGTTCCATTACACACCCAGAATTAAACTGACTTTGAAAGTGACCGAAAGGCCTATTGCAATAAAAGACTAAGTGCACACACATATATAAAAATTACTGCTCTGACATGTTTTACAATTGCCGTGACAAACTTACAGCTTCCCTACAGGGCACAAACATTCTGAAATGGTTCCATTCCCTCCTCTGAAGGACTGACATGCTATACAATTAGAAGTTTGTACGTATGCCTATCTAAAAATATAACCACGGGGCACAAGGTGGGGTATAACACCATACGAAAAATGAAAATATGCCAAGATTCTGTTACTACACAGTAGCTTTTAAACACACCATTAAAAGGCAGCTAAAATCAGAACCAAGGGTTCTCTCTAGTGGCACATCAGTAGTACTACAACTTGTTAAAATAGTTACAGGTGATATTCAAGGGAAAATAGAACACAGATCTGAAAGTTTAGTCATTGCCTAAAACAAAGCATTTGCTAAAAAACCAAAACACAAACCAATGATTATCCCCAGTATTCAAAATTCAGCCACTATGGAAACAGATGAAGTCCATCTAGCAACCCAAAAATCTCAAACAGATAAAAGGTAAGGGAAGAGAACAGGTGAACATGGTGTGTTCAATTTAAGCTTGCGTGATATTTGTTTTAAATAAGCTCCGCCTATTGCTGGAGGTTTTACATCAACACAGGCTGAGCACAATGTGTTCAAAAGAACTTAAGAAATTACATCTCCAGTCCCAAGAAGACTTGTGCATAAGACTGGCTTAGTGCACTGTCAGCAGCAAACAGGACTGTTTACAACAGAGCACACTCCTACTCCAGTCTTTACAGGACATGGTGGGGAAAATAGGCTAAGAAACAGTGCAATCACTTGCCACTCTGGATGAAACCAGGAGCAAAATATGTACCATTTAACATATATTTTCTGCATCATCTACCTATGATTCTGCAAGCATTAAAAGAGAAAATCAGAGGAGACCAACTCATGTGACAACAGCAGACAAAGTCTCATTACAAATTAAAAGAGCACTTCTTAATAGTACATCTGATCTACAGATAGAGAGTAAAGACTCTGAAATACTTTTTTTTTTCAGGCCAGTTGGAACATTCCTTTTTGTAATTATTTTGTTCATTTAAACATTTATATATGGAAGACATGACACAATTATACTTACTCTGTGTATAAATCTTCTATCATTGCAACAACAATGACTATAAGAGACACAGCAAAAATCTGACAGCCAGAACCAATAAGCGATGAAAATATTAGAGGATGACTGGATGGTCTAAAAACATCTCCATGGACCTGCTTCCACCCATACTCATCACCTAGATCTCTGTCCTGGGAACAACAACAACAAATTTTAAGTCTAGTCATGACAATTAATGACACACAAGCTAGATATAAACAGAAGGTTTGATTTAATACAGCAACTTCAAGCACAAGTGTGTCTTCTCTTCCGAATGCATCAAGGAGAACAGTTTACTTTTCAGATGCTTACGGAAGACAACAAAAAATTACTACCTGAATGTATGATGTAGTAAAATCTATCTATCCCTGTCCCTAAATCCTCTGAAGTGCTTGGGAGTATACACAGGCTTCTACTACAAAGTCGTCATTTAACCTAAGGCTGGATATGAACACTAACACAGTGACCACAGAGAATTTTGGTTTGCAACCTAGGAGCACATTATAAAGGAAACCAATAACACTTTCAAGACACACAAAAGGCAGTTTTCTGTCCAATTGAGGAAAGCCATTCGGAGCTGTTAACACAACGAATGTGCAACAAGAAAACAATAAGCCTTAAAAAAAAGATTTTAAAGAGTATGAATGCAGATCTCACCATATCATCCATTTCTTCCTCCTTGCTGTATCTTGCATAATCTTTTCGCAAAGTTCTCATTAATATCATAGACACTAGGCCAACCAGAAAGATCACCATCATAAAAGAATTGAATATTGAAAACCAGTGAATCTACAAAAAGAAAACACATCCTTAAGGTTTAGAAACCATCAATGTGTTTCAAATTGTTCCAATAAGGATAAATTGTTGCCTAGCAGGACAGCTTGTCAGCATTAGCAAAGTCACAATAAACCCATATTCTAAGTACTACATTTTAAGAAAGTCCTACTAAAACTGGACAATGAAACATACATAAAGCTTTTCAACAACCAGCCTTGCTCATGACGAAGTTACCACAGCTTAGTTAAGCACCAGCAAAGTTCGAACAACTTGCTAAACAAAAGGCAACACTATGTCCTGCTCTTCCTAAGAAGATGTTTAAGTAGCAAAAGTGGTGCTCACAACCAAAAAGTGAAAGGAACTACTGCTTTGCACACAGGATCAAAACACGCAAGCACCATTATTTTTCCTCCGGCAAGCAAATCTTCTGGTTTTCCCTGAGCTCCAAACAGAATGCAAAATCTCTACTTTCAAAAGTTGCACAGCTCAGTGTACTACCCTTAAGGAGATAACCAGAGACTTAAACCATCACAACTGACACTGCCAACTGGTTTAGGATAATGCTTTTTGCTTTGCATTTACTTCAGAAAGAAGTGTAGCTATGGCCAACTGCAGTTACTCAGCTTACACAGTTGTGTTCCTGAAGCTTCATTGCTTCTGACCATGTGAATGTATTTTCTTGAACTGCCTTGTGTTTTCTGCAAGTCTGAAGCTTGCCTACATATTTACTGAAGCACTCTGAAAACTGGAGCTATCCTGTTTTAGAAGCAACACTGTCACTTAAAAACTAGCCCTAGACCAGCCTGTTTTGTTGTCCCAGAACAGCTGGGACATCCGAAAACTCGATGATGCCATCCAAAAATTCCATGACCTCTTCTGAGCTACAGCAACCACTTCAAAGCGATATTTTGTAGGTTGTCTTAGAACAATACATACTCTGTGCTGAAAAAATGATGGGTCAAGATACTTGTCAAATCGGTCTTCAAACTTCACGTCTGATTTCTTCCATTTCACCTACAGAGAGAGAAATTTACAACTGAAATGCACATTATAATACGTTCAGCTACACTCACACACAGAAACCCAGAGCACACATTAAAAACCATCCACTTTCTTCAACATGAATCCAGGTTTCGGCAAAAGCCATGAAATTATGTTCTTAAAGACTAGCATCCACAGGTCAGGCACAGAATGAACATCAGCCACCTTGCCTCATGAATCTAATCTTGCCCATGCTTAAATTAAAGAACAAGGAAGAATCAGTCTTGCACTGCCTCAGTTCTTGCTGTCTCTATGAGGCTAACCAAAGATGCAAACTTGTAGTCATGAAATACAAGAAACCTTTAGCAGGATTATAAAAGGAGCCCATGCAGATACTCATACTGAAGGCACAAAACCCAAAATCCATCAAATGTTCCTACTTTCCAGTTTTGTCAAATGAATAGTTCAAAGTTTGTTTTGTTTCCCACAGTAAACACTTGTAAAACCTTCAAAATATCCTCCCAAATTTGCCTAAGATTTCAGAACAAAGGTCAAAGAAAGCATATTTAAATATGTTCAAGAATGACATGCTAGAAAGCGGAATTTTTTCCAAAGGGTTGTTTGGGGGGGTTTTCTGACAGAACACCCCCTTTGCTTGACATTTCCATGTGCTGTGTTGTGTGAAGTGAGGCTTGTGGAGAACATTACCAGTGTTCATTGAGCAATAACAAAACTCTGTATTTCTGTTCCCTCAAAGGCAGCTGAGATCTGTTTTGTTGCCATGAACTGAGAGTGGTATTCAGTGAAATCACCTGTACCTAAATTCTCTGAGCACAGTGCTCAAGAGAAAAAAAGATACAGTCTGGCAGCAGTGAGAGAAATAAGAAGATACATGAACAGATGCCAATAGGAAAGATGCCAATAGGAAAGAAAAGGGCATGAACTGAGACATAAGGTGGCTGGAAGGGAACTGGATAAAAGGGATCAAGCTGGACCCTAACAGACAGACATTAAAATTTTAAAAGCTTACAAACTAAAAGCTGCAGCCCAAAACCTGTAAGACCACAGGATTCTGCAATCTAGACAATTCAGCTGAAAACAAAACTCTGAAACCAGCTGGAAAACTTTGTGTTTATGGGAAAACTATGTGTTTATGTCACCGGGCAACAGCATATTACTGCTATCAGTTACTCCACTAGCTGCACAGAGGTCTGCTCTGGATTTGGAAGGTTTAATTTTATTAATGAACTACATGGTGCTAATATGTCAGCATGAAGTATTTTTCAGAAATTTTTCAAGATTGTTTTCATTTTAATTTTTAAATGCAATTTCAGAAATTAAATACAAGCCTACCCTAAACGTTTTTTCACAAGCATGCCAAAACTGGGAAATACTGGGATTTGTAGTGATACTGACATGCAGGCACTTTGTGCATATCTTCTTAAAACACATGAAGAGGAACTATCATTTCCAACAGATGTTCTCTACTGAGTACAGAAGAATACATATAAATGTAGATTGAACAGTCCAATCACTCATCACAGCCCTGAGACAGACTAAAAACCCCAAGACTTGAGTACTACTCACTTTGAGATTTGGTATTAATGTTCTTCAGTTCAAATTACAACCTTGTTCAAGATTGGTAGCTCAAAACTATAATAGCTTTCGACATTATTTTAGGCAGATACCTTTCTCATTAGAGCATCTGCCACTATGAAGCACTGCTTAGAACAAACGCAC
Source organism: Acanthisitta chloris (assembly GCF_000695815.1). NCBI lineage: Eukaryota > Metazoa > Chordata > Aves > Passeriformes > Acanthisittidae > Acanthisitta > Acanthisitta chloris. The sequence continues at coordinate 32,461 of NW_008678939.1, forward strand.
CAGAGACAATCTGTGAATTAAACACCACACACAGGCCAGCCCAGCAATTGCCCAGTGGTGCCAACAGAAATGGATAGGTAAGTCTTGAGCTTTGTACACTAAAAATCATTTTAAGTGAATATCTAATGTCATTTTCATTACTGGCTGCTACTTGGTGCTGTCCAGCTTTAAAATGCAAAGCAAAGCTCAAAACTTCTACTATCAAGTTTGTAGGAGAAATAGGGAGATAAGTATAAATGCTGGATGTAAAAAAATGGCTAGGGATAATGTGGGCCCTCTCCAGAAGGAAACAGGAGAACTGGCTACCCTGGATACAGAATAGGTTGAGGTTCTTACTGACTTCTTTTCCTCAACTTCAACCCCAAGTGCCCTAGCCATTCTGACCAGACCAAGAAGGGCAAAGAATGAAACTGAGAGAATGAAACCCCTGAACCCACTGTAGAAGAGGATCAGGTTCGATACCATCTAAGGAACCTGAATGTGCACATGGGTCCTGATGAGATTCATCCTCGGGTCCTGAGGGAAGTGGCAGATGTAGTTGCTAAGCCACTACCTACAATTTCTGAGAAATTGTGGTGGTTGGGTGAAGTCCCTGAGGACTGGAAAAAGGGAAATATAACCCCCATTTTTAAAAAGGGGAAAGCAGAAGAACCAGGGAACTATCAACCAGTCATTCTCATTTCTGTGCCCAGCAAGATCACGGAACAGATTCTGATGGAAGCTATGCTTAGGCACATGGAAAGAAAAGAGGTGATTGGTAATAACCAACATGGCTTTACCAGGGGCAAGTCATGCCTGATGAATTTGGTGGCCTTCTATGATGGGGCCATTCAATTTGTAGATGGGGCAGAGCAAGTGCTATTATCCACCAGGACTTATGCAAGGAATTTGACACTGTCCCACACTACATCCTTGTCTCTAAACTGAAGAGACATGGGTTTGATGGGTGGACCACTTGGTGGATAAAGAACTGGCTGGACAGTCGCACGCAGAGAGTTGGTCAGTGGCTCATTGTCCATGTGGAGGCCAGTGATGAGTAGTGTCCCTCAGGGGTCAGTGTTGGGGCTGACACTGTTCAACATCTTTGTCAGTGACATGGACAGTGAGATCAAGTGCACCTCAGCAAGTTTGCTGACCACACCAAGCTGTGTGGGGTAGCTGACACACTGGAGGGAAGGGATGTGCCATCCAGAGGGACCTTGACAGGCTTGAGAGGTAGAACAATGCAAACCTCATGAAGTTTAAGAAAACGAAGTACAAGGTCCTACATCTGGGCCGTGGCAAACCCAGGCACAGCTACAGATTGGGTGGGGAAGTAACTGAGACCAGCAATGAGGAGAAAGACTTGGGAGTGAGCTCACAGTATGCGCTCACAGCCCAGAAAGCCAATCGAATCGTGGGCTGCATCAAAAGGAGTGTGGCCAGCAGGTCAAAAGAGGTGATTCTCCCCATCTACTCCGCTCTTGTGGGACCCCACCTGGAATACTGTGTGCAGTTCTGGTGCCCTCAACATAAGAAGGACATGGAACTGTTAGAGCAAGTCCAGAGGAGACTACAAAGTTGATAAGAGAACTGGAGCATCTCCTCTATGAGGATAGGCTGAGGAAGTTGGGGCTGTTCAGCCTGAACAAGAGAAGACTGCATGGAGACCTCAAAGCAACTTTTCACTATCTGAAGGGGCTACAAGGAGCCGGAGAGGGACTCTTTGTTAGGAACTGCAATGACAGGACAAGGGGTAATGGGTTCAAACTGAAGGAGGGGAAGTTTAGGTTAGATATCAGAAAAAAGTTTTTTACTGTAAAGGTGGTGAGACACTAGAACAGGTTGCCCTGGGAAGTGGTGGCTGCCCCAACCCTGGCAGTATTCAAAGTCAGGTTGGATAAAGCCTTGAGTATCCTGGTCTAGTGGGGAGGTGTCCCTGCCCATGGCAGGGAGAGTTGAGACTAGATGATCTCTAAGGTCCATTCCAACCCCTAAAATTTTATGATGCTATGATGAAATGTACTTCTAAAAAGCACATACAAAACCCAATTATCTGCACTTCAAACTATACAACTTATTCAGAACAAGACAAATTTAAGTGGCAAGAATATACTCTGAGATAAAATCTTATGCTGACATCTACTGCTAACACACTGTAGAAAAGCAATGCATTAAGAGCTAGTTTCATTAAACAAATATGGTCAACATGACAAGTGAGCCATTACAGATTTAAGTAACATCAACTAAATAAGGAGGAAAACTGAACACATTAATTTGTCATCTCAATCCTCAAATATTGTTTACACATTACCTTTTATCACAGCAATTCAATATAACAGGAGAGAGCTTCACAGAAAACCTTAAAACCTTATTAATAAGGACATATAAATAAGAAATTTCTACTGGAATTGCAAAAACAAAATAAGCTTTGATTCTTACTACAGATGTATCACCAAATTACTTACTGAATACGACATCTGGATTTTTGTGTTTGGTACCAATTTCACCTTTCCTTCACTGGTCAGATTGACATCTACAATTCTATTTCCATTATAACCGATTTCAAGTTTTTTGTAAGTCCAAAGGTAATAATCTTCTCCATTTTCATCTGCTTCTCCAACAATGCCTGCATAGGAAACAAGTATAAGCATCTATTACAGGTATGCTTTTCAGATATTCTGCATTTTATGCATTTAAATGCATAAATGCATTTTTAAAATATGCATTACCAAAGTTTTGCCAGCTAAAAAAGCAACGTAAGAGAACACAGAAGACCTTATGCTCTTCATTTCAGCTCTAATACCTTGATTACACTTTCAATCCAGAGGCCTCTGCAAGAAGTATTTTGTAAGGGCATTAAAAGAAAAAAGCATGCAGCTACAAGTACTGCAGAAGAAGTAACATCAGTTCCTCTACTTTTATTTGCAATTCTTACCAGACAAGCAACGAGCTGAACAGAGATTCAATTTTCCTGAAGAGAACTTACCCAAGACCTCTACATTTCCCCATCTCCCATCTATCCACTCATTTTTCTTTCTCTTAAAAATTTTACTTTCATTCTGTAGTTCTAATTACTTGATTCTCCAACACATGTTTTTGGTCTCTGCACACAAGTCGCCAATGCTTGCCAAGAATGTGGCTTTATATTAGGAAGAAATTCTTTACTGTGGGGGTGGTGAGGCACTGGAACAAGTTGCCCAGAGAGGCTGTTAATGCTCAATCCCAGAAGTGTTCACAACCAGGTTGAATGGGGCTCTGAGCAACCTGATCTAGTGAAAGGTGAACCTGCCCATGACAGAGGGGTTAGAACTTGATTTTTGCAATCTCTTCCAACCCAACCCATTCTATGACTAAGCTCCTCACTTTCAGTAAGTCAGTGCAAAATGTCTCATCTACTACAGAAAAATTCCAGAGACTGTACTATACTGGTAAAAACCCCACAAGTCTAGCAGTCACCAAGCTCGCACATGTCACCTTTGATGTCAAGACCATCATACCAAAGATCGCACACAAGATGCACATGATGGAAAGTAAGAATAAAAGCAGCACTCAAGATACACAGGAGTGGAAGGAATGGGAGAACAAGCAGGTGAAGTATATGGAACAGGCTATCACAAGGCAGCAGGTATATGAAGGAATGGCACTTCTGCATCACCAGGTGTTATTTCATTTCAGGGTGGTAATTTTCTGTCATATTTGTTACTCACGCTCATCTGTCAGGATTGCCTTGTATATGCCACACATTCATCCACACAAAACATGTGCCAGTTTGTGCTGTGCCATACAGCCTAGCACCTGGCATACCATCTGTTTCATGGTAGTATCTAAACCCATGACAATACAGACCTCTAAACTACTCAAAGGACATGTCATTACCTTCAGTTGTCAGGAGTTTAGAAAAGTTATTTTATGCCTAGTCTTTACTGAAAATAGAGTACACCTTACTGGGTATTTTGAGGACTTTCTACGGTAAATTTCAAGTATTAATGGTTAAGCATATGGCTTTGACATTAGTAAGACCTACCAAGGGGGAAAACATGAAGAACATAGAGCATGAACTTAACTAAAGTTTGCCAAGAGTCAG
>NW_008678939.1:36556-37308 GCF_000695815.1 Acanthisitta chloris
AAGTGAATGGTCTGCTTTAAGAACAGAATTAAATAGAAATTATCTAGAATTCTCAGCAAACACTAAGACTATCTGAATCCTTTCCTTTTAAATTCTTCTGAGATTACTTACTTTCTTTGGTAGCACTAAAAAAAAAAAAAAAAAGGACTCTAGCAATCTACACTTGGGGAACAAAATTTTGGTTTAATCCAGCTGCAAGATACAAATCAACAATGAAAAGAAGAGCATATTGGGTGATACAGTACATACAATACAGGCTAGCTAGGAAGGTTCTCGGGAAAGATAATCTAAATGGAGTGGATCAACATGATAGTCTTCACATAGTAAGAAAAAAGCCATTTCAGCACAAGCTGTTTTTAATGCAAGCTGAGGGTAACCAGTTCTGGACACAGTCTTCATAAAACCGAAGAAAACCCTTCTCAGTACTCAGAGATGCCATCAAACTAAAGTTCTTATTCCTGTGTATTTTAAATAGTCCTAATATTTTTCATTACAGTACTGAAATTGAGTAACTATTTAGAAAGTTACAGCTATGCAATGACATTCAATCATGCAAAATGTTTTCCTTAGTACCTGCCACCAAATTACATGGTCCTAGGCAAATCTACCCCACACAGTCAAAGGCATCAGCAAGCAGAGCCGTGTGTACAGTACCACTCAAATAATTCATAACAGTAATATTTATAATAAAAACTGTTCAGTGAGCAGCAAGTCTCAGTGCTTTAAGTTGTAAGCAGCGCTCAGACCTTGAA